>NC_069117.1:39890826-40098326 GCF_025612915.1 Magallana angulata
CTATCTTCTACTGACATTTTTAATAGATCGTATGTTCTTGTTTTAATGGAAATTTTTCTTAAGATGGATACTTTCTTAAGACGGATACTTACTCTGCAAGGGACTAAAAAAAGAAAGGAAGAAGAAAGTTAATAAAACTATTTGCTGAAAAATAAGTTATTTGTAATGTGCAATATATTAAATAAAAATTAATCTCAGTTTCTGTGTTTGTAACATTTTACTTACTGTCTTCGCATCTGCCATTGATGCATCTTTGCCCATTTCCACATGAAGGCTAATTGAAATATAAAAAATTAAAAAAAATATCAAAATCATATTTATTTAGATCCGCGGAAAATTCTTAAAGCTTATGACGTCATGACTTCATAATAACTAATGTTGTTTCCGTATTGCGTATTAAAACAATATTTTTTTTGTGTGTAAAGGAGTTTTTAAGTGTTACATCATATCAAATAGTTTTTATGTAAGCAAACCAGTGAAGTTGAATAAAAAAAATTAACTACTCTTGTTGTCTGAATTCCTTAGCCATTTCTCACTCTGGTAGGTTTTCTTTTTTAAAAATAATTATTATTGGCAAAATTTGTGATAAAATTATGTAGAAAAGAATTTTAGCTTACCCTGCAGGGTTCTGAAAAGACCAAAAAAAAAAATCAATATCAACAAAGTAATTATAATTTTTATAGGGTAAATAAATTGTTAGATACGCGATTATAAACGTATCAATCAAAATGTATTTAAATATTCCAAAAAAAAAAAATGGTAACCGGAAATAACCATACACCTACCGTAATGGCAGTGGCCGTGATGGCACGTGTGGTTTTCCTCACACATCGGCTAAACAAGAAAATCAAATCAAAACATCAAATTTCTCATGCAAAAGACTTTGTTTATAATAATAATAATCAAAATACAATTATTTAATATAATTGATTTGATGTACATATATAAATATTGAGTATTATCAAATGTAATAATGAAATAGATACATTGATTGTCGTAAAATGTTATAAATCAATCAACGTCATGATAGATCAGATAGAATAAAATGAAGGGATTTGTTTATGGTTTGGTGCCAAAGTTGAAGTCTGCAATAGACTAGCTTAATTTCCTACTACGAGGATTTAATTGAAATATAAAATGATTTGCCAGGAGCAGTGAGCGAAAATCATTATAGTAAATGAGGAAGTTCAATTCTTTAAAATCACTAATTACCTATACAGCAACAAATTTTAGTGAGAATATTTAGCTCATTACAAAATGTTATTTTTTAAACCCAGCTAATAATTAGCTAAACAAGAAAAAAAACTTCGTCCTTACTGCATTTTAGCAACGAATTTAGAAAAGAATGTAGCTGAAATATTTAAGGCGTTGCGTAGTAACGACTTTCAATAAAAAAAATCATACGTAATAAAAATCATAAAATCTTAAAAAATCATTTAAACAATAAAATGCTTTCTTTGGTGATTCATTCGGGATATGAAGGTAGCGACATTGCAGGAAAAATACATAACCCTCGTTAGCGGGTTATGTAAATTTTTCCTGCAATGATCGCTACCTTCATCATTTTATTGTTTATATTAACATCTTTCTTTAACTAATTAATAAACTGATTATGAAAAGTTAGTAAAATTCACTAAATTACTGTTACTGTACAAAGGTACGTTAGCTATAAGAAACAGCCAAATCGTCTCCTGTGAGACTTTGAGTCTGGCATCGTCATGATTATTTCGTGCAGTCCGGGATTTTACTAAGGTCGCTGTAGGTTCAGACCAATCGATAAACAGGGCGTGTCAATTTCAGTCCTGTCACTTTCAGCCGCTGTAGATTTCGACCAATCGATAAATAGGGCGTGTAGATTTCAGTCTGGCTGTTTCTATAGAGCTATGAATTAACTATAAGTTTCCGTAAGAAATAGAGGAAATTATGCCTGGTAGATGTAAATATACATGTATGGAGACTCTCTCTCTCTCTCTCTCTCTCTCTCTCTCTCTCTCTCTCTCTCTCTCTCTCTCTCTCTCTCTCTCTCTCTCTCTGTGTACGTTTACTTACACTACAAAGAGAGTCACCCTCTACAAAAAGAAAGGAAAAGCAATAATTATTGACAAACTGATGAAACTCAATCGATGGTCAATTTGTTTTTATCTGAATTAATCGAATTGAACTTTTAATCTATGCATCGTTTCGAAGCTTATATACATGTAATTATCATATATGATTGATAGAGCTATACTTCTTGTACATTAATCTTACTTTTTTGACATCCGCCTCCATAGCAAACATAGCCTGGGTCACATCCATCCTAAGAAATAAAACCCGGGAAAATGTTAAAATATCAATTTATTAACCACAGAAATACTTTTTTGAGACATCCATTACAGATACTTACCGGACATGGCGAGGAAGAAGCACGTGGTCTTGTTAACGTTGCAGGAGGGGGTGGCTGGGGGTCTCTTCGTATCACCCTCACCATGAATGGATTAGGAAAGATCCTCCCATTGAAATCTAAGAAAATTTAAATGAATGTAAAAATATTGAATAAAATCGTGTTCAAACAGTTTCAGTAAGTAAGTAAGCAGGCGGATCCAACATCTAATTTCAATTATATTGCTATCCAATTAAACACCGGGGGGGGGGGGGGGTGATAAAAGAATTTATATAAGATAATACAATATTAACGAGAACAAAATCACAAAGTGTTGAACATTTTTGTACTTACTGTTCTGTTGAGCCGAACAAATGTAGTATATAGAAGAAAGGAGGCATATCTGTAACCACATCCACATTTGTTGCTTTATGAAAGACGCTGCAAGAATTGAATAACTATTTTAAATTGACGAAAAATATTATAGCACCAACATTACATGTACCTAATTTGATGATTTTAAAAAATGCCCTTGTGCTTCTACACGGTTTGCTCGAGATTTTCTGTCAAGCATTTGCTCTCGTACATGCCATTCTTTATGAACATAATTTCTAACATCTTTTTTATACCTGTATTACTTCGTTATCTTGATAGAATTTGATTCTTCTTCCATGTTGTAATTTTCTTTTATAAAAAAATAACCAAGCCTTGTTAATGCAGTTATGAGTAAACCTGTCTGGAATAAAATCCTACCTTGATGATAAATAAAAGTATAAATCCCGATTGTAAACTATAGTACAGGTACTGTGTATTATTGTGCCTCCTAATAATGTCTATTTTTATTACAAACCCACTTTCCGTTGTCGAAGATTGTGCAGTATGGAAAAGACGAGGGAATTGTCAGAAGTTGGTCGTTATCTGTCATACTGCACATCAATCACACGCATGAGCACTCTGACAAATGACGACGTCACAGATACACTGTAATCATCAGCCACCATAATGATGACCTTTGACCCCGAATAAAAAAAATAACCCACGACTGCAACAAACATGACAGAGCAAATAATCACCAAAAACACATTTTGTGTATACACAAGGAAATCCAGATTGACTAATTAAAAGTACAAAGGTTCATAGGAAAACCGTGTGGTTTGCTTCGAACACGTTTTATTATTGGGATTGACGCTATTTGTTTTGTTTGAACTTCATGACACAAATTCAATAAATCAGCGGTTTACCTAAGAACACACGTAAATTCTAATAAGGAAGAGGAAATTGATTTAATGCCTACTTATTTACCTATTTAGTCCTATTCAAAAAGTGCTTCAATATTAATTTAAAATCTGTTGGGGAATCTTTTCCAAAAATTTTACAAGATGATAGAGGACAAAATGTGAAGCAATTCGCCCCCAGAATAATAGGACATTGTTTGCAGTTCACATCTGTAGGACGTTTTGGTGACTTTGATAATAGCACATGACATAATTCATTCAGAGCACGTTTCTTTTTCAAATAAGTACACGTGTTTTTATGAGGGAAAAACCGCACGTTTACCATTTGAAGTTCGAATTTATTAAAGAAAATCAATCAAGATTCACAAATTTTACAGGGAATTCATTGTTATATACATTTTGATAATGAAAAAATAAAGATTTGATAAAGAAATTTGAAGGCCAGCTAAATAGTATTGGTAAAGTTAAAATAACCTTGATTGGAAAGGGAACAAAATTCTTAGTCATTTCTTTTTCGTTTGATCCATATTTATCAAATATATTCTTGTATTTAAATTTACATATGCATATCAATGTAAGCTCTATTTATTATTTTTAGTTCTATTTAAAATATAAATAAATTGTCTTATACATTAATAGCTTGTTAACGTTTTAGGGTTATCAGATTTTACATTATTTCCATACACCAAGTATCCGTTCCGCATAAATTCCGCACAAGTGAATTTCTAGTGCTCACAGTTGCAAAAAACGCTTTTATCCTTTTATTTTCTGATTAAAATTTAGTGGATAAAAAGTGTAAGTGCAAAATCTAATCTTACATTATCATATATATAGGCGATTATTGCAAGTTTCCAATTTTCTGACCACTTCCGGTCAAGCACCATCAAAACATTATCAGAAAATCTGTCCACCGATGATTTATACCCGTCCCATTTTTTCAAGAGTAGTCATTTAGTCTTAGTTACACATTTGTACAAGATAAACAATGGTTTGTATTCTAGTCAAATCTTCATTTATTTCTTGAGGTATGAGACCTGATATTCTTAAATTATCCTATTTGTTTTAGAATCTATATTATTTAGAATTGCGTCATTTAAAGGGCAATCATAGACATACACGTGATATCTGAATTATTTTTCTTTTTTAATTAAAATAAGTAACCATTAACGACATGTATGCAACCACTTTATTAATTTACTATCGTATTTGTAAATTATACAATTTACATGCATGTACATTATGTAATCATGTTGGACTAAGTATAAATAATTATTCATATAAATAAGCTTATCTTGAATAAGGATTAAGAATAAGAAAAAATCTTAATTAAGCATTACATTATTTTATTTAGTTACCGCCCTAATATCAAACTTACAGATATGACAGTAGGAATCATAAGATAAAAAGTATATTAAAGAGTGACTGTATCATTTTTAAAGAAAACATTGAAATGTCATATAACATTATAATAAAAAAAATGCTTTCCGTCTACAATATAAACGGGGAGAAATGATATGTATTAGAATAATAAAAAAAAACAACTCTGTATATTACACAAAAATATTGTAGATTTTCAAAGGTAACGTAACTACGTGTACATTTTTTTGAAATTGATAAATACAAGTACCGATTTCAATGCTCTCATCAAAATACGCTTTCAGGTAGTTGAATTTTCTTCAAGCGTTAATGATCTTCACACAAAATGTTTGAATGTTACATTCTTTATTTTGGATGAACAATTTTTTTAAAGAATTTATTTTACATCAGTCTATATTTAAAAAATTAAAAAAACCCCAAAAGATACTAAATAGTTGTTCTCAGAAATGCAAAGAATGATGTCTCATGAAAATGAAATACGGTTGAATCGATATATCATTACAATAAAGTAAATTCGGTATGTATAAAATGATGTATATGTAAAATTAGTGCTCATGTACAAATGAATAAATAATATATATTTCCCAAGAGACGAAACAAAGTTTACACGTACTTGACATAAACCCATAACTCCTCTGGGAGATTAATGGACATCATCCATCTTACAAACAAATTCTTCATTCAAATCTCACTGCAGATGTTACCCAATCGAACGTTTAAGATTCTCATTTTATGCTTTTATGTTTGCATATATGCACTTGAAACAAATGACAAGTCTCATAAATAGCACCGAGATCCATATGATTAAAGTACTGCACAGTCAATATCAGGTCTGCACTAGTGGATTTCATTCATCCAGTTTGGGCTTGGTTGTTTTTCTTCTTCTTGCATCAAATCCAATGCACTGAACGGGGAATAATCAATTTATTTGACATATTGAAATATATACTTTAAGTTCAAGGAGAAATGTTGACGCCTTGGCCAGTGACGGGGTCCTGGAAGAGGATTGAGCTCAAATCGACACCTAACTGGCTGTCTGGTATATTAGACCGCCTGAATTCGCTGGCGATCCTAGCGTGAATATCATTCGCTCCTCCTACTCCGCCATTCTGCTGAAACTGGGATCCGAACGCACCTGGGGTGGTCCTTCTGCCGCCTCCTACAAAGAAGTCGGTCACCTGTGTCCCTGGGCCTCCCCCTTGTTGATTCCTGACCTGGTGGTGGTGGTCGTGGTCTCCTCCTCCCGGTCCCTCGTGGTGATGATCATGGTGGCCAGTTTGTCCCGTTACTGGGATCAGAGCACCCCCGGCCCCGGGCTGTGAATGGTCATGGGTATGATCGAGACTGGGATTAGTGAGATGTGTCAGCGTATGGCTATCTAAGAAATGGAAGAAAATATATACATGTATTCAGGACCTAATTTTATATAAACTTGACGGTTGTAAAAGAACTAATCAGTTATCTTCCACTGACTTGTTATAATTTCAATGTTATAAAAGAGTAAATATATGATGAAGAGGCTTTACCAAGTTCGCAATGTCCGTGGTTGCATACTTCGGGCGGAACACATGGAACCTGTATACAAGAAAAAGAAAATAAACCCTTAATTATAATGAGTCGGTCAACTCGTAAAAAGAGGTTCACGAATAGTGAACGCTAAGAGGGTTAAACTAAGTCTTTAGTAGACAGATTGATTGTCTTTACTTACAGCGCACGTGTCTGGTCCGCTTGTTTCTGTAGAAGTAAGAAAAGAAAATTATCAATCAACTCAATTCTCACAGTCTCTTTCAAGTATTTCTTGCCAGCTGTAAACATTTTGTAACAGTTGTGACAAAATTCTTAATAAATCTAATTAGCCCACTAGAAATGTATTATTAAATCAATTATGAGTAAAGAAAAAGTTGGATTTTGATGAGAAAAATTAATGGTTAAAAAATGATCGATTAAAGATACCTATGTCGCAGTGTCCATTGTGGCACACATATCCAATGGGACATGGTTCCTGAAAAAATGATACATGGATTAATACACTACATTTTTTAAATTCGTTTAACATTTGTTGCTGTATATTCACTATAAATTCATTCTATTTAAGTCTTTGAAAAAATCGTTAATTCAATATAGTTGCAGTTCTTTTGGGGCGGAAGTAAAGGGGGTCCAGACCCCTCCCTGCAAAATTCAAATTCCTTTAAATCTACATTATAAAATTACCAAAAATACGCCCAAGACACCTCCCCCCGGGAAACTTAAATGAGCGTCAGACCCCCCCCCCCCCCCTGGAAAAATTGTCTCGATCCGTGCATGCGCTGTATAACTGTTTTTTCGGTAGTTTCAGCATTATAAAGATTAAAAAACTTACCCGACATTGTGCTTCATGTAAGTGTGAAGAGGACTCTGAAATAAATTCAAAATGAAATAAACTATCACGTTTCAATATTCTATTAATCAATTTGATTTTGTAAATCATGTCAAAAACATCAGTTTTAAGCAAAAGCAGTCGTTACATAAGCATTATTAAACTGACAGTTTCACAACTATATTGTCATTATTGCGATGGAAAAAAAAAAAAGAAAAAAAGAAAAAAAAGACTGATTTTCAATAAAAGATGTTAAAAGTGTAATCACCATAACTCGTGAATCTGTTTATTCAATAGACATTCCGATAGAAGTATAGAACACACTGTACATGTAATTATACTTTCGCAGTAAAATATTTACACATTTCATTTTCAACTCTTGCTGACAATAATTTCATCATCAGGAAGCGGTTGACAGGTCGACGGACATTACTGTATTTTTAGCTTGTCATACTAGCTTACGCACATTTTCCGAAATCATAATACAGTGTATCTGTTGTATTATTTTTAGCCAAGTCACTGTATTGATCTTCGACTTCGATAAGGTTTTATTTACAACAATTGGCCGATTGTAATATGACGAAGGTTTGGTTATCTACAAATCCTTTTTGCAATGAGCCTATTACATATTTGTGCGAAATAATAATAATCGTAATTTAGTTAGTACTACCTTTGTCACAATGTCCGTCATGACAAACAAAGCCTGGAGGGCATGGTGGCTGTAAACGAAATAAAAAACAGTTCAGTCTTTTTTTTTTTATCATGAAGAGATTTTCATAGTGTATATGAATGTCAGGTATAGAAAATCAAATACTTGTACATGTACAAATGTATGTTATCAAAATACTTACATTGCATACTGGACCACTAGGAACAGAACTCTCTGAAAGAATTTTCAAAAATGTCATCACATACAAAAAGACTCAAATTTTAAAAAAAATTGCCACTTGAAAGCAATGAAACAAATGGCAAATAATTACATTCACTTGAAAGTAGCGCAATCTTCTTAATTCTTGCAAAGTGCTTGATTAGGCCATTTTTATTTACAAATTAAGTCTGTATATATTAGAAAATTTCATCATTTTACCTGCCAGACATGTTCCCCGATGGCACACCTGTCCTGGACAACAAGCAGGCTGAAAAACAAAGATTACTTTACATGTAATTCTAGTTAATATGGGTTACATACCTATTACATTACATGTAATGCTACTTAAAATGGGATACATACCTATTACATTAAATGTAATACTAATTAAAATAGGACATACCTATTACATTACATGTAATGCTAGTTAAAATGGGATACATACCTATTACATTAAATGTAATACTGATTAAAATGGGACATACCTATTACATTACATGTAATGCTAGTTCAAATGGGAAACATACCTCTATGTACAATCATACATAGAATTTTGGTTTAGTAATTAAGATATTCCAAAACTATTTTCTTAGTTTATATAATTGATTTGCTGGTTCAACATTTTATGCTTAGGAAACAACAAATTAGTTATAATAGTAAAATTTACGTATTATTACGATATAAAGATTTTTTCCCCATCAGGGGAATCTATTTTCTGTATTTGATTGGTTACTTGAATTAAAATTGCAAATGAAATGGAACTAGATTAACTCAAAATGCACAACTTTATGCGCAGTATTTTTCTAATAATAATAATAATAAAACCCATTTCCAATGTCTATATTGTAGGTCTATAAATGTCTGAGGCAAGACCTTATTCAAAGTCGAGCAATATGGCGTATATATATTTGTCATGCGTTTGTTTTAGGAAGAAGATATCGTTAAAAAAATGTTACATAATATCAACGTTGTTTAACTAATTATAATAATGTTTAATTAATTAGAGACGTGTAGGACCATAATGACCATATCAAAATGTTTACATGATGTATATCCTTGGGCATTATCTATTTTGAATGACCTTGTATGTCATGTTATATGTAATTAACTGTCACAGAGTATTTATTGTAACAAATTAAACGGTCAAAACTGATGACGTAATTAAAACAGCGGGGAATTTATTTCTGTTTCCACGAATCTATTATTTTCAAATCCGCGTTGCAGGTTGAAATTAAGCGTAAAATTCTACACAAAAAGTACAGAAAGTTTAAATACGATGCAAATTTTTCTACCCACAGTTACCGCATCATAAATTTAGAACATCTGCGTTGAGCATTAAAAACTATTACAAAATAATTCTAATGTAATACGTCTTTTTAAAAGGAAAAATATAGAGTTTTCACAATTATCTATTAAGCATGTCGTTTTATCATTTATTTAATAGAACTGATAAAGAATGATGCTCAATGTAATACCATTACCATTTAATTCAGTTATCGTACATATTTATATATCGCAAAACTTTTTTATAAAGCGAACCTCAATCCTTTATAAGTTTAATGATACATACCTCACAGCGATCTGCAAATAAAAAAAGAACATTCACATTTTAACTTTTACATGCAGTTATTAGAATTTCTGACATTATTTTTTATCAGGTATTAGTATTTTGTCATGATATTAATGTGTTTAAATCAAAATAAACGAAATGTTTTCATTTAAATTGATAAAAAAAAAAATCTAGGAAATATTTTCCATTATTACTTACGATTATCTATACATTTTCCATCCCGACATGTCAATCCGTTGGAACATGCTGGCTATAAAATAAATAAAAACAAATCAAAGACTTTATTATTTATCATCAATGTACATATAATATTTGTAAAGAATCACAAACTGCAATGGTGTGAGGAAATTTTCTTTTCCGCCAATTATTTTCATGTCAATTTAAATTGTTATATCATTGATAAAATATTAAATCTTAAATTAAAATAATAATCAAAATATATCATATTAATTTGAAACCTTTGAGTCATGATTTTGTATGCTTAAGACTGGAAAAAATAATGATGACAAAATCTGCAAAGTCATTTTATTCTATATATACATAACACCAGCTTGCACATATCTCAAATCTATTAATTATTTTTAGATGGAATTATCATATTAATCTAATATATGACAATTGCAACGACAATTGTGTGGTACCATTTAAAAAATTAGAAATTGTAAATGTTGAAGAAATCTTGCACGTTCTTACAAATGTGAAAGTAATACATTTAAACATTCCATATCAACATTATTCCACAATTAATACGTTTGAAAAAAAATTATTCAAACGAATTCCACTTATAAAACTTGAAAAACGCCCTTTAATCTGATATACGAAGTAAAATGACGCAAAACCGCAAAAATATTTACTTAATAAACGGATCTTAGCCACCGAAGAAAGCGCTAATTAACTATACAGGTCAAAAGTTATACGAATTACAAATTAATAAATCTTCAAAGACAAATTGTTACTATTTTGGTCGATGACTCTACAAAAAAATTCCAAAGTTTGGAACGTCCCCATTGTATGCGGTTTTCACATAGAAGAATGATCGATGGTACAGTTTTATAATCAAAAGACAGTAATACATCATACTTACATTACAAGGAGCTGAAAAAAAAAGACCACGTGAGAAGAATTGTCGTTTTCATTTCATACATAAATTATTCCAAAAATTGATACTTTATGAAAATAAATTAATTCAATTTCAAAAAGACAGAGTACAAGAAAAAATAATACGTGCATCTTTTTTTTTTCATCTTAGTTATACAAATATATATATATATATATATATGAAATATCTAAATAAAGAAAAATCAAGTAAGACATACCAATGTCACAATGTCCGTGATGACATATATAACCATTAGGGCATGATGGCTGTAGAAGAAAGAAGAAAAAAAACCCCATTAAACATTAAAAAATGGAGGAACCATTACGACAGAAAATATCAGGTTTTGTTTTAAGAAAATAAAAGTTCTCTAGTAGCATTTGCGATCAAATTTATTTGTAACTCAATTTAATATTTATTGATTGAAAGGATAATTTAATTTTGGCCACTTACAGTACATAAAGAGTCCAATCCTACTGTGAAAGAAACAAAAGAATTGATTTAATAATTTGTAAAAACCTGCGTAAATTAAATACTAGTATACATGTAGCCATCTAAAGTCTGTCACAGAGGAGCAGATATATAGATCTATATTTATAACGTGTAACCATGTCTGTCACAAAAAACCAGATATCTAGATCTACATTAATATAAACGTAACCATCTAATGTCTATCACAGAAAGACAGATATAAAGATCTGCATTTATACACATGTAATCATCTTATTTCTGTCACAGAAAAGCAGATATATAGATCTGCACTTATATACACGTAATTATCTAATTTATGTTACTGAAAAACAGATGTATATATAGATCTACATTTATATACACGTAATTTTCTTTAAAAGAGATATATAGAGATCTACATTTATTTACATGTGACCGTCTAATGTCCGTCACAGAAAAGCAGATAATAATATAGAACCACATTTACATACATGTGTCCATCTAATGTTTTTACAGAAAAGTAAATATATAGATCTACATTTATTTTTACATGTAACAATCTAATGTCAGTCACAGAAATGCAAATAAATAGATCTACATTTATATACAAGTAAATATCTAACATCTGTCACAGGAAAGCAGATATATAGATCTACATTTATGTGTAGGTGAATGAATAATTATACAAAACGAATACTTTCTGCAAAGTTGCTATTTGCAAATTAAACAATTTAAACACAAGGTTTGGCGTTTATCAACCTCCATTCCAACTTTGTATATACTAGCAGACCACAAAATATACCACTTTCAGATATTATGGGAAAACACAAAGCACTGGGAAGATATTAGACCACATATACATGTAACTTACAGTGGCATTCTCCTCCATACAACAGAAGACCAGGAGCACATGTGATCTAAATCATAGAAATAAAAGCATGATAGTTCAAAAACTTACTATCACGGCATTCTCCCGCTAAAAGTCTTAACCCTCGAGCACACGATATCTAAAAAGGACAAGATAACTTAAATGCGATTTTTTATTTTGTAAATTTTAGTTGAATTAAGATATAAAAAAAATTCTATTAATTCTTAATCATAGTTGTGTACTCGATCTATATATATATTTTTTTTTGGCTGAACCATTTACCCGTACGAAATACTTACATTACAAACTGGCTGGATGTGTGTAATATCTGGCACATGTCCAAAACCAGTCTGAGTCTGAAATGGAACATTTCCGGGAACATGTTGCTGTGGGATTCTCCTTGGTGGTTGCCTGTTTATGGGTTGCTGTTGTTGCCAAATGTTCTGAGGTGGAAGGGTTTGCGAACGGGAATTCGGTGGAAGCCAATCATCTGCTCTTGGCCTCCCAAAGAGTCTTTGACACGCTTGAATCCAAGGATATTGAAAACAACGACTCCAAGACCACCTAGATCTTCCGATATTAAATGCCGGGGAAGACCCTATAAAGAAAGGCGTAAAAAGTTTGTAACCTTTGTCATGTTCTTCTATCAGTCCGAGAATTTTACATTGAATAAAGTTAATCCAAACCAGTGAGTATAGCACTGAATTTAAAAAAAAAAACAATAAAGCAGCAAATATTGCAATTTCTTTTTTTTTCAAATCTAATTTAGAAATTATACATTTAATTAATTATAAAGAAATATGTAACATTTACCTCTAAAAATCCGGGGTCCTTGGTAAGGAACGGGAACAAAGCGAATAGTCCTAAATATCTGTGGCTCCACGATAGAAAAAAGTAGCGCGAACAACAGAATTTTCATTTTAGTTAAAAAGTTAAAAATCAATAAACCAATAATACTTCTGACTAGTCTTTGAGATTCAACCGATAATAAGTCAACACAGTTTTAGAGAGAGAAAGAGTAAAAAAAAAAAAAGAACGAATCAACGAAATATATGTCAGACTGTGAGGGTGATGATTGTAATATTAGCACGATGACACGAGAGACTCCAGAACGTAGACAGATTGATGGGCCTAAATACGGTAGGGGAGGGGAATTTTTACGTACAAACCAATCAGGCATGACGGAACACTTCCGTCAGCAAAGTCCAACCAATAACGCCTAGTCACAGGTGAACAACACAACATTGCAACGTGAATCCCTTTTGTCAATGATAAGTTTGTTATGATAATGAAATCAAATTACGACGAACTCTTACATACAAAAACTGTCTCTTTTTATAAAAGACCAGTTTAAAATTAAAAATAGGAAAGTTTGTGATGTGTATAACAAGAGTCTTTATATAGAAATAGGCATGTTGGTTTCTGACACAAATTTGATAACAACATGTTATCTTATACACATTTTTCTATTTCTGCCGTAACCCGCCAGTCCTACTGCAAATGATATGGCTATTGTTTTTAATGCTCAGACTTTGTCATATAAATGATCAAGGTAGAATAATGACAAAGCTGTAGAATTCTTTTTAATTTAGTATTTAATTTTCAAAATAGTTTTAACCGTTTCCACAGATGTTTTGAGAAAACTCAAATAAATAAGGTTTAGATAAAATCGAGATTTAATTTGCATTGCATTTGTACGCCATTATCATAGTAAAAATGATTGGTTCGATACAATTGAATCAGCGTACGGAAAGTTATTTATTTTATTTCCTTTTATAATTTATGCATGTTTCCACGATTTTGATAGGCGTCATCTCAATAATATATCGTTGATTGGTAAATAACATCGATTAGAAGACGATTCACTTATGACTAAATACGTATGATTTCATACTACCAATGACACTTACTGCTGTCAATTAATCAATGAAAGACATTGTTTATTATTTTGAATGGAATGTTCGTTAAAGAGAAGACAAACTTCATCTTTACCACGATCAAAAACACAGTAATTGATGAATTGATTTAGTAGTATTGAATAAAACCCTATAAAAGTTCGTTTGAAATATCTCTTTTAATAAAAAAAAGGTAGATTTTGAGAAAGACTGTTTTGTTACATCCATTTAACCACTAATTAATCACCAGTAATTGATATAAACTGAATTGTAATTAGAATTTGTGTTGATCTCTCGTTCAGGACTGATTGCTGATGGCGATAAAAATGTTGTTAAATTAGTTACAAACAAATACACAATTACAATAAATCGTTCATTATATGCATCAGAAGAGTTCAAGACTACAACTCCAAAATATAATTCATGATTATTTAATGAATATTTAAGAATTAACGGGAAATATTTCTCAGTTAAAATTTTTTCGTGTATGTAATGGTGCATTGGTTTTGTTTTCTTGAGAGAGATAGTACTCTCTCATACTAGTAAACGCTGTGTTGAAAAATTAATTGATAAACTCACATTAATTTCAATGTAACCATAAATAAAGAAAGGGGTCGAACTCTGACCCAGATAAAAAACTACCAGCTCGCTTCAAAAGCCTTATAAATCAATCAATTTTTAAAACACTCGCAATATGCATGTATTTTTCATAAAAGTAATGTCTGAGATATACTCATGCCGAATTTCAAGTTGAATGTTTCTCGACTTGTTGCAACACTGCTGTTGTCATAGGCAAAATCCCATCGTGAGCCCTAGACCGGTAAATGTCCGAGTAAAAATAAGCTGGCGACTTCGAGAGAATAATGACGTATATCTCCGCTATTTTAAGACCCATCAACTTGAAATTCGACATGAGTGTATCTCAGACATTACTTTTATGAAAAATACATGTATATTGCGAGTGTTTTAAAAATTAATTGATTTATTAGGCTTTTAAAGCGAGCTGGTAGTTTTTTATCTGGGTCAGAGTTCGACCCCTTTCTTTATTTATGGTTACATTGAAATTAATGTTAAAACGGGCTTGGTCCCTCTGGATAAACTTAACAATTTCTTATATTTTCAGGGAAGGGGTACGGTTTATAGTAGAACATATGTGAATCGTTACGATACACCTGTATTTTGATATTAGTATTAGCAATTGCTGCGCTGTACATGTGCATGGTTAATGAGAAAATTTAAGCCTAATGTTAACATGTAATAAGTATTTTTTAACCCTATGTCTTTAAAAGCCCGGTCGTGTTTATATGCAACTGTAGCCACAATTCAAACGAGTTTAGATATATTGGTATTTGTTTGCGTATGAACATAAAGAATGAAATTTGAAAAAAAAAAAATAAAATCTATGGTTTATAGATTACATAGGATGAAATCGTACGGAAAATGTTTCAAAATTAATACACATCCAGACTAGCAAGATTTTTTTTAATAAGTAAAAACTCTTTTCGAAGTGTGGACACTTGAGAAATTTATACATCCAACGCTGGAAAAATTAAACCAATAGCTTCCGTCCGTTGAATGTAATAGAAAAAGGCTTAAATCTGGAATCTTTTTAAAATTAAATTTGAAGCAAATATTTTCGACAGATATTTTCATGTATACAAAAAATTACTGATAAACACAAAGTAAGACTGGTTCGTTAAAGAATCTACAAATGTAGGAATAAAATGGCGGAGTGACACATTTAAACACCTATGTCTTATTCAATAACCGGATTTGTACATGTAATAGTATTGCCGCCACAGATCAAGATTCTCTGATAGATGTTCAAAGAGCCTTTTTTAAAGCAAATGCAAAATGTCACAAACAAAACAACCGTCGCCGGAATTACATCCATGTTGCACTTCGTACATTATTTTGAGAACATTACGCGGTAAAACATCCTTGACATATTTTGTCAAACCTTTTTCATCCTTCCCCAAGATTTGTATGATAAATTCAAACATAATGAGTTATTCTATTTTCAAGGACCAAACGAAAATTGTAATCAATGTTCAATAAAATTAGAAGCAGGAAGATATTCCGGAAAATTGCGACAATTTGACCCCGTTAATTTGCTATACAAGTAATTAAATATATTTAAAAAAAAGAGAGATACCTAATATTTTGATATCAAAAATATCAGTATAAGGACCTTAAATAGTTGATATTTCCTCCAAAATTTTCAATTTTACATATAAATTATATACAGAAACTTGTACAAGTACTATAGATCACACACTTTCATACTTTGAGCAATTCATATCTCTCTTCGAACATTTGACCCTTTAATATTTACACAGAGAATCAAACTGTAACGGGATTTCCCAGCAATAATCAAGACAATCACTTACCCAGATTTCTTTAATGATGTAATATTCTGTAATATAATATGATAAAATAAATATAACAAAATTGTATAATATCAAGTCATAAAATACATTTATACCTTATTACGATAGAATTATCTTTAATTACATTTCCATTGAAATATACACATGTGAAAAATAAAGTTTATTTATGAAGATAACCCGATGGACACAGACATCATTTATGCAGCTTATCAGCTTGTTTTGACAACCTGTAGGCACTTTTAAATTATAAATATATCCCTGTACCTGTTATTAGCACTGTTTAACTGTTAAATAGTTGTCGCTCTTTTACATTGACCTTATTTATTTGCAAATTTTTGTACATCCAGGTGGAGTATTAAAATTAGAAATACCTTTAAACCTAAAAATAGATTATTTAAATGACTGACGTGTGGACAAGTTTCGGCCTGATCTTGACGGTACATGATTTCTACTTTCATTTTAGTGTTTATCATCGTATTCCCGGAAGGTAATGTTGTCATGGAATTCATAAACAACCTGAAAGTAAAATAAGGTAAAATGTGACTACAGATATAATAAATCATGATTGTAATTGTTTGATAAGTTAATTTTTGCTTAAATGTGACGCCATAATAGGTCCTTCACTCTCTGTTAAGATCGTAGAACCAGGAACGTACACTGTAAACAACAGTAACAATTTGATATGTGTTTTAGCTTCTAGGGTATACAAAAGTAAGCACTTCTTCCATCCATGCCACCTAAAGATACGAAAAGGAAATCAGCCAATCCGGCAAAGCGAAAATCAAAGACACCAGGTCCAGAATTACAACCGGTGGAGTATGTATTTGATTACTTTATTATACATGTACAAATGTACATCGTCTTCTATCTTCCGAATTCATAAGTGAACCAAAAAAAAATCAATTCTTTACCTTTGAATAAATACATGTAAAACTGTTAATCTTTTTACAGAGGAAATGAATATCTCCAGGAGTTATACCAAGGCCATCTCGAGAAGTAAGTCGTTCTAAAAGACTTACGTAGCTGGTATAGCATCAGGAAAGACTTAACAATTTATGTACATGTACACTTAAAAATTTACAACAGATAGTACAATACGTAGAGGAATCAAAACATTTTTGCAATGCAAATGACTGAACATATAAAGCTTTTTTTTTTAACTTTATTTTAATTCTGGAGAAAATATTGAGCCATGGAATGATCTTTCTTATTTCATTAATAGATCAAGCAATTGAATGTTTTTAAAGAAAACGTGTTTTAAATTTTCGTCATAGTTTTTTTCTTTGCTTTTTAGAGCTGAAGAAGAAAAAACGAACCTAGAGACTCTTTTACAGAAGTAATGAAAGAACACAATTAACCATAAGTATTTTTTAATTTTATTTTTTTTTAATGTTAATTAAAAATTGCATAAAAACACCCATTAATGCTATTCCTTTTGGTCAGAATTACTGATAAGAAATGCAAGTTAGTCATAATGTTGTTCATCATTCATTCACACAGGTCTGCAGCTGAAATTGAACGATTGAAGAAAGAATTGACAAAGCAGCAGGGAACTTCACAAGGGTAAAAGAATATAAATTCTCCATGTGTAATTTTTCGAACATATACCTTCCTTTTTTGAAATAGTGTGTGTATAGGGGTAGAAGGGGGTGCCATTCTAATATCTTGACAAACAAAAACAATAAATTATCGAATTCTTAAAACCTAAATTCTTGTGAGGGTTGGCACAATTATCATCTCATATCTTTTTTCCTTTTCCGTTCAGTTCAAATATTACACTCAAGTAAATATGACGGTACGTGAGGTACACCTTTATGTTTACAATTGGTGATAAATTGTCAAAGGTTCAATAGAAAATATAGAAAAAAAGTATAAAAAGGTAAAAATATGCAATGAGGACAGACTGATTCATAGCCCAGTATGAAACCATTCAAGAATGAATACTGACATATAACAGAAAAAAACTTTCAATTTAACCGTAAAGCTTATAAGATGGAGTACAACTTTTTAAATTTCAAACTTGCCACAAAGACCATTTCACCAAATAGTATCAAACACCTATTTAAAAGCATGAAAAGTTTTTTCTTCATACTCTTAGATACGATTATTGATCAAAAACTGAAGTGTAGCTATTTATGCTGACGAAATTGCATTATAAACATCATCATACTTTACAGCTAACCCCTATTATTTCTGTATCTTTAATTGGATTGATAAGAAAATTAATAATCAATCACCAGATTATATTCTATCATATATCGAGTTCCTCATCATTTTCACATACATCTCAGCTAATGAAACATATAATTAATCTCAACAGCAACAGTCCCCAGGACAAGAACCTTGCAGAACAACTAGAGAATGAACGAAAAAAGTAAGTTTTGATATCATTGAGCTTTAATAAGTGAGATAGTAGTGCCAATTGTAGTGGCGTGTTCCTCGACAGCATTAAGAATCAAAATTGAAATTAATCAATTGCTAATTTTCGGAACATTCAATTGCGTTGTGTGAAAATTAATTAAGAACTTATATCTTAAGCTTAAATTATTGGTAAGTGCTTTATATTTTAGGGATTATATTATTTTGCAGGAGTTTTGGAATACAGATTTCATGTCATGTATGCTAACTATATAACGAATGCATGTTTGATTTTGAAGTTATTAAAAGCATCTATCCGAAATTGGTGCAGTGAGTAGAGACCCAAATTCATGGAGTCATTGTTTTAAATGTCATAATGATTTCAATATATTTACCTATATAATTTGATAATAACCATTTACATGTATAAATGTTGTTAGATTATGAGTTTAAATGCTAGCTGTAATTACTTTAGATTTGTTTTGTTTGCATGCTAATGATTAGAATATAATACATTGTCTTTGTTAATCGCAGGTATGAAGATGACATTGGAAAAATAAAAGAGAAATACGAAAAAGAACTAAAGGGGTAGTCGCTTTTATTCATTTATCTTAAAGTACATTATATTTGATGCATGATGTTTAGTATGAATTTATTTTTTTCTTTTTTCCTTTAACACAACAACAAATTATCACAAAGAAAATGCAACTGTCTCTATCGGGAACATAGATATTAATACTTCCCGAAAGGATAATCATCAATATAACTTGTCATTGGCAGACCTTCTTTTTAGAAGTTAATCAAAATGACTGCGAAATTCCAACATCGTCAGTAAAACTCTTTCGTGATATAATGGTTGTCATTTCAGATACAGTAAACAACGCTTTTAACGAAGTAACAAGGACAAGCGATTTAACTTATGTATTAACATTATTCGTTATATCCGTTAGCTACACAATGTATTTAAATCCACGGAAAATTTAAATATATACATCATATTCGTCAATTCGTCATAAGCGAGTTTGTTTTAAACGTGTTTTACTGTAATTATCATGAGATATAATTTTTGTATAATATTGTGATTACGACAAACAGAATATTCCTTCCTTGCTTTATGTGTATATCATGATAATTGTTAGAGAGACATGCTAAATGTAGAGAAATCAATGTAATTAAACAAATGCTTATTGGATATTTGCAATTCTTATGATTATGCATTGATATAAAGAAACGTAGATTTTAAATGATAAGCAGAGTTCTTGTTTATAACATTTACTACTTATAGTTGGTATTGCTAAGCATGTTGTTAACTTCTAATTGAAACTCTGAAATACATGTAATTATAAACAATTATATTTATAGTATTTAAGTTTTTATAATTTGAAAATGAAGAAATGTTCATGTTGATTATAAATACAGGAGTAAAGATGAAATTGAAAAATTAAAGAAGGACCACGAAAACGAAATAAAGAGGTAGCTATTTATTATTTGTATAATTGTACATCTATATAGTCAATTAATTGTTGTTTTTTTTCATAATGTTTTGCATTGATTGTAAAGTATGCATTATCTTGTCCTGTTTTATTTTTAGCCGGGCTCTGCTGAAAGCAGAGTCCTGGCTATAGGCAGGCAAATCGCCAATGTTACTATAAATAGCACAAGTAAACAAAAAACCAAACAGCGTCAAGGTAAAGCTTCCGCTATACCAAATAGTTACACAAACAGCCACGTTTTGTCAAAAGTGTTGGCATTTTGTTTCTTTTTTTTAAATTTCGAATGAATTGTCTATCTTTTTTAGTTTTCTTATTAATAACGTGTTTTTAAAACATTACTATGCATTTTGGACACATACAATGCGCATGAATTTCCATGAACTACCGGCTTTGCTGCGCGATGAAGAAATGGGGATTGAATATATAATGCTTGTTTCAAAATTCAGGCAGCAACTGTTGAACTTTTTAACTTCTACTAGACAGACATATTTTTGTTTATAGCCGCTTACAAAATTTGGTCGCTCTTTAATGCTTTGCCGACATTAAAAGCATGAGAGAGAGAGAGAGAGAGAGAGAGAGAGAGAGAGAGAGAGAGAGAGAGATTTTCAGTCTTTACTACACAATATGCATAAAGACACACCAAAAGAGCCCGGCTTTCAGTACTTCAGTACTTTGATTTGTTTTTGCAATGTTAATATGTGCCTTGTTCTTTCTATATTGTCAATTTCACTATGTATTTTATGTCAAATAAGAACCAATTCAACTCAAATAATTTTTAAATATGTTTCAGGCTGACCGCTGGCACGGAAAAAGCCAGAAATCAGAGGTAAGATGACTCTAAAACATAGCATTATTTCTTTCTATTGAAAACACGTATTAATGTTTAAAGCCATAAGTAAATTGTTGGAACTGAAATATAAGGTATTATTTGTCACCATTTTTTTTTACAATTAAGATTGAAAAAAATGTTTCTTCTTGATTTAAAGCACGGAAAATCCTGAGGTGGAGAAACTTAAAGAACAACTAGAGAAAGAACGGATAAGGCAAGTTGATAATCTCTGTTACAATTTGATTTCAAGTTCCAAATTAATACATGTAATGACTTAGGTGAAACAGCAACAGCAATGATACGCATAGCATCTCAAATGTATCAGACTTATAATTAAAAAAATATTCTTAGTAAGCTTTAAAAATTCCAATGAAAAAAAATAAATAAAAAATCCAATGAATGATGTTATTTTTTGCAAAACTACTGTTATAAAAAATAAATTACAATGTTATTTATGAAACTGTGAAGAGTATAGGTTTGGAGATATAAAAAGTGGAAAAGGGGAGAAACCTAATCATGCATTTCTTAAAAAAAAACTCAAAAGAGTTTGTGTTTAGTAACATTTACTCCTAACGTTGGTATTGACCAAGCATGTTGGTACGATCTGATTAAAATTCTGAAATATTAATGTTTAATATACAATAGTACTTAGTATTCTAATTGAATGATTTGAATATGATAAATAATTCTGTGTTGATCATAGGAATAAAGATGAAATCGAAAAATTAAAGAAGGACCACGAAAATGATATTAAGAGGTACTTGTAGCTATTTGGATAATTGTAAAGAATCATTTAACAAATACTAAATTTATCATGAATGTGGGTATTTTGCGTTCTCTTTTTCTTTGACACCATTCTTGTAAGAATTAAGCTTTCTAATCTTCAATATTTTGTATTTTTTTCTTGATTTTAAGCACGGAAAATCTCGAGATGAAGAAGCTTAAAGAACAATTAGAGAATGAACGGAAAAAATAAAGGACTATGTTCAGTATGGTCAAATATCTGCCCCCCATTTCAACCAATTTTTAAATAGTATCGTATAAAAATGAAATCTTCACAAATCATTGTATGGAGGATGTCTATAACTTTAATCTTGATTTTAGTCATCATTGCTTATTCGCTGTTTATCTATGACGTCACTTAAATGACCTATTTCCCGCAAATTTGCAAACAAATGAAAATATTCTCATTTTTGCTCTATATTTTGCATTTTGCAGGTCTGCTCAAGTTCGATTTTAACATATTTTTTTTTCTTCAGATAGTTATACACATTATACTAAAAAATGGTACTTGAGCAAGCCTGCGCTCGAGTGTCCCAGTCGAAAAACCATCGGAAAACACCCATATTTTGCTATAAAACATTAATTTATCAAAATAATGCAATCTTCATGACGTCATTTCTACATTATGACGTCACTGTGGTGATAACCTTTTACACCTTTATTTCCAGTAGGATTTTAACTATCTTTCACCTTATATTTGAATCTTTTTCAAAAACTTTGATTTGGGGGGCAAAAAATGCATAAAACCGCACATAGTCCTTTATAATATTGATTCCGACTTCTTGTTTAAGGTCAAGATCTAGTAAATGAAAGGTGCCTACAGGTTTATGAAATTCGAGGTATAAATTCTTTTCATGATGCTTCATAACAATATCTTTGTTTCACAGAGTGTACCGGGGCTTAAATTTTTGATAAACACGATGAAGAATCATGTTTTAAACAACGATTTTTCTATGAAATATGACAGATAAAAGTTACAAATCTCGGAGTTTTGTCCATTTTTGACTAATGAAATATATCTAGAACGCCTACAGTCTCTCCAAAAACAGCGTTAAACAAGCTCTTGACCTCCTGTTTAAAATGATTTCAAATTGAATAAATGTACCGGGACTACTTTTTCCGTGATTAAATATAGAATGTCAAAATTTTGTTTTATTTTCTAAATAATTCCCTTAAAGCCGTAAAATACGGGAAATGATTCATCAAATCAATTATGACGTCATAATGGTTCTAGCACCAAAAAGACGCTCTGGAATCATTTACTAGATCTTGACTTTAAGGAGTCTTAAATAAAACAGTAACGATTCACGTATCATTTAAATGTATCAAACTTATGATTAAGAATAAACAAACAAAATGCGCCTTTAAAATTTCATCAAATGGAGAAAATTAAATGCATAATTATTTTATAAATCAATGAATATTGTTACTATCTTCTATTATTCATTTATTTAAAAAACCAAGAAGGGTTTGTGTATATCACATTTCTTGTAATATTTGGTATTGACCATTCACGTTATTAAATTCTGACTACAAATCAGAAATACATGTAATTTTTCAATATTATTGTTTTCTATACTCTAATTTCAATACTTTGAATATGACAAATATTTTGTGGTGATCATAGGACTAAAGATGAAATAGAGAAACTAAAGAAGGATTACGAAAATGAAATAAAGAGGTAATCATTTTTCATTTGTATAAATGTAAAGAATCATTAAACAGAAAATTAAATTGATTATTTTTTGGGGGGTTATATTTTGCATTGATTTTTGAAACATGTATTTTTCTTGTTCAGGTTTATTTTTGTCAATATCATTATTGTCTTAAGTCAAATAAAAACCAGTTTAACATATCAGTTTTTCAAATATATTTCAGGTTAACCACTGAAGCGGAAAATTCAAGAAATCAGAGGTAAGATAACTTGGAAACACCGCAATATTTATATTTATTAAATATATCAATTAAATTCCTATGTAAAGCATTTGGAAATGAAAAATGAAAACGTTAATATATTGTTCGTCACATTTTTTTTACCAATTGAGATTAAAACGTTCTTCTCTTTAATTTATTACATGTTTCTTCTTGATTTAAAGCACGGAAAATCCTGAGGCGGAGAAACTTAAAGAACAACTAGAGAAAGTACAGAAAAGGTAAGTTAATAAACTTTGTTACAAGTTCCTTATTGATGATGTTTTAAGAATATGAAATGACAGCAATGATACACGTAACATCTAAAATGAACCTGACTTATAATTTACAGAAAATAAATTCGTTTTGCAAATTCAAATTAAAGGGAGCATAAGCAAAAAATCCATGCATAATTATTTCATGATCGCAACGATTATGCAACAGCTGGATTCAAACTTCCATTTAAAAACTTTAAAGATGTATAAGAATTAATTTTCAAAGAAGAGAAAAAGGGAAGAATCCGTACAACATGAAAGATGAGTTACTGATTATAAAAATTTGATATTCAATAATCCCTGTCGTTAATTTCTGATAAAATACTGAGACGACTGATTAGTATAAATATTTTGTTTATTCTTAAATGAATATGAAAGATACTTTTTTGTTGTAAAAAGGACCGAAGATGAAATTGAAAAAATAAAGAAGGACCACGAAAAGGAAATAAAGAGGTAGCCATTTTTTGCTTATATAATAGTTCAGTTTTATCAATCTCTACATTACATTAATTTTTTTGTCAATTTTACTATGTCATATTAGTTCAACTTAATTAATTCTAATATGTTTTCAGGCTGACCACCGACACGGAGAAGTCAAGAAATCAAAGGTTAAATAACAGATTATCACTCCTTATTTTGAATAAAAATGTTCTAATCAAATGTCAAGTTTTTGTTAAAAAAAGTTATATATAATTTGTCACAATTTTTTTTAGAAAGTGAGATTGGTTATAATCTTCAATTCGTTGCATGTTTTTTTTTATATAAAAGCACGGACAATTCTGAGATAAAGGCGCTTAAAGAACAACTAGATAATGAACGGAAAAAGTAAGTTAATAAACGTGATTACAAGTTTTTAATTTATGGCGCCTTAAGTATAACAGCAATGTTTCATGCTTATATGTATCAGAAGTATTATTGACAAACATAATTACAATTCCAATTAAAAAAGCACCGGTGGAAACTATTAAGTTATCATTATTTGCAGGACTATGGTTACGCAAAAGAGATGCAATAAAACTTTTATTATGGTCACCTAATCAATTAACAAATGTACATAGAAGTTTTGAAACTTTCAAAAAAAGTTTATCTAATAAACGATAGGGAAATGAGAAAAGGACAATATTCTTTCAAAAATGTTGTCAATAACAAGAGCAGGTTATGTTTTAAATCTTGACCTGTAACATTTGATATAATAGAGCAACCAATAGTCATGATTTAAATAATTGGTTTAGTTCAGGCTAAATATGAAGAACTTGAATATGATAGATAATTATATGTTTTTAACTCAGATCTGTAGATGAAATTGAGAAAAAGAAGAGCCATGAAGAAGAAATAAAGAGGTAACACTAGATTACTTCACATAAAATGATGCTTCTGAAGTTTATCTGTATGAATAATGTTTATCAGTCTATAAAAATGATTCTGTTCGATTTATCTTTTTAAGGTTATGATACGCCGTATTTCATATAGATATTATAGATTCAATCCAGTAAAATACCTTTCTTTTTTATATATAATTTTAGGCTATCCTCAGAATTGGAAATATTGAAAAAACAGAGGTAAGACAGTATCAAAATATTGACCGGCTGACTAGTGCACTAAGCGTTGTATAGCTTTTCCTTATGTAGTTTGTCTTATTAAATACAGTATCGGTAATCCTGGCTGTGCTTATTTATGGATTTTATAAACTGGCAATGCGAGGTTTTTTCTAAATTTTTGAGACAACACAAATATCTCTCTTTCTAAGTGGCGAATTTTAATGAAAATTGGCATAAACATTGAGGAAACCTAACTGAATAATTGAGCAAAGTAATAATACAAAATAATTAATAGTCTGTTAGTTTTTTTAGTTTTGTTACTAACTTGTGTGTTAGTTTTATTAGTGTACGAGTTGTAATACGAAGAGAGTACTTAAATATTTACAAAGCAATTACAATCTGACTGACACGGTTTATTGAATTTTGACACCAAGGCGGCACAGCGAATATACATAAAATTGGTGTGAATCCCGGAAAAAGACATTTTTTGGCCAAAAAAATGGCCTAAATAAAAACCATACGATGGAAAATAGTCAAAAGCTTCATTTAATCGGGGTTTATTTACTGATTGTTTAAGTAGAATTTAAACAAAGGGACTAAATAGCAAGCACTTTTTTCATACAAACTGATTTTAACAGTTCTGAGATACATACAGAATGAATGGAAGAGAAGTTTTACACTAAGCTTACTTTTCGGCAGGAATAACTCGATTTAAAAAAAAAAACAACATTGGAAAATATATGTAACTGTTGCCATTTTAAAATTAAAAGAGAAGAAGAAAAATGAAGAATAGTTCGTGTTTCCGTTCGTTTGTAAGGTGTTTATAACATATAGGACTAAGAGAAAACGTTAAAATGACGTTACGATGATTTTGTGATTGCGCCGGGTAGGCATGTTTGTTAGCTTACCAGGAAGGAACAAATGATGTCATTAACTTCAAGATTTGTGCGTTAATAAAAGACATCCTGATTTATGTTCTGGTGAAATTGCAATGATTTATCTTTTTTCCCATGGGAGTAAGAGTAATGTCTCAATAATTTCCGAACAACCCTCGAAGAGTGCATTTAAAACCCAAGCGGCTATTATAGTTATATCGCAAAGAATATAGGAAATATTAGTTTTGAAAGGTGTGAATATTGCAAAGGGCAGAAATGTACTTTCAAATATATCTCAGAAACATACAAAACTGTGTTCGTCACTTATCAAAATTAATATAAAAACCAGGTAAAAGTAGCGTTTGGAGCCTTGAATATACCTGAACATAAGCGGCTTAATTTAGATAATAATATTCGAGATATATAGATGTTTAATAAGATTTATATATAGAAAACACCTGAGTCGGGCAACCTCCTTCGACAGAAGAGAAGCAAAATTTAAGGATGTCCCTTGTTATAGACGTCGATACACATGTATTTTATTGTACTTTTGTATTTATTTCTTTGTGATGTATGATAGTGCGTATATTTTTTGCAAATGTTGTGATTTTTTAATATAGATTATTACTCACAGTTTGTTTGATAAGCAATGAAAGTGTTTCGATAATTGTATTTCATTGTCAGACTTGTCATTAGAATTGTATTTCGGGTCATTTTTTATATAGTGGGAATGCTCTCCAAAGTTTAGAAAAGAAATACGAGGAAGAAAAAAGTCGTGCAGAACAATTGGCGAAGTATGTATATGTATATTATACACACAACCTTTATTATAAAAGAAATATAAATGTGTTAATAACAAAACGTAAGACATCTTCATATTTGTTACAGCGAAAACAAAGAATTGCAGGAAGACATTGAAAACAGGAAAGAACAGTCAAAAAAGTAGGTGATTTCACAATTCATTGTAACGTGAGAGAAAAAAGACCAAGTGATAAATATACTGTTTAAAATCATTAAAGAAGGGCAGTTTTTAACAAAAAAAAGTCTTATTTATAGTAAGAAACAGCCGAAGAATTTACCTGCTGGAGATATTGCATCGTTGAGACAGGAAAATGAAACTTTAAAAAATAGGTAAGATAATTAAATACTGTATAGTTGACTTTCCAGGAGTAAAGTTTAAAATAAATGCTCTGTTACATGTATTTTTAATTCTAATGTGAACAAATATTTAAGAAAACAAGCAATCACAATCAATGTCATATGAATACATCCATTCATTTCGTTCAATTTAGTGTAAACTTTTTTCACTCGCGACGATTTTACCATTTGCAATTAAACAATATTTGGTACAAAACAACTATTATAACCTAAAATTGCAATAAGCATTTAAAGAAAATCATATAAGCAAATACGAAAGAAATAAACTTATGAGAGAACCGCATTGCAGCAAAAAAAAAATCCAAAGCCAAAATCAAATTTGAGTAACGCTTAATAAATTAACACCACAAAAATGATGTATAATTATCCCAGTGTCATTTGATTGAGTTAACTTAATGCAACTTCAATGTATAAAGCATTGATGGCTTTATACCATCACTTTCTTTTTTTGTATAGACTCAGTCAGTTGGCAGGTGCCAAATTAACTGAAGGAAATCCTAATATTGCCGACTTGAGTGACAAAAACCGTCCTACAAATCTGGCAGAACATTTCTCAGAACTTTATGACAATGAGTGGACGGATGCATTAGAAGAATTGACCGACACGGAAAGTAAATCTGAGGAAGAAGGGATTAAAATTCTTTTCGATATAGTTAAGGTAATGATTTTGAGCCTTTCTTGATGTATGTAATTTTGATAAATTTAAATCTTATATATGCAACAACCTAATAATACAAGTAACAAGATTTTTATAAATAGAGGGTTTTAAAATCAATAAATTGATTTTGTAGTCTTATTGTACAAATGATTTTGATTTACATTCATCAAATTGAAATCGCAAAGTGTCCAATACCACCTCAAGTACCCAAATGATTGTGTTTTAGTTTATTATGGCAATATTTTTCTTTTATTAAATTGAAAGTGTTCTCAGATAGTATTTCTGTTTAAGTTTCCCTCGTCAGATAAAATTTTTTCTTAACATTGAAACACTGAAACTGGAGAGGGCTAGCATCCATTTTTAAAGGGGACACAAAATTGCATTGAGAGAGGTGTGCAATTTAGATTCTGCTGTGGTATGGTCCTAAAGCATCTAAAACTTACAAAACCTACCTGCCAATAATTGCATTTTAAAAATCGTTTCGCATTACTTTTTAGGCAACAATAATTTTACAGTTTAATTAAAATATATTTTGTTATATTTTCTGAACCCCGTATGCCGCGTTTGATCCTTATAAGTAAAAATCTTTGAATACTTAGTAATTGTTTCGTTTCTTCTGCAGTTATCACCATTAATTAAATGTCATAAGACAAAACTTATAATATTCAAATTAAACAAAAAATTCTCATGAATCCCATTCGAGTTTTCCTAACAACCCTCATAAAATTTATGTATTAAATAAAAAAAGTTGAGAAAAATAAACTTTGAAAATTTTTTTTTAAACAATTCCTAACATACACATACATCTACAAATGAAATTTTAATTTTTTTTTGTATTATTGTAAAACCTTTACATGGTCATAATTTTGGTTATTTCACAGGATGCCTATGCATTTTCTAGCAAGCAGGCGACATTTTTCTATGACTCTGTGTCAAAAGGAATGGAAGGTTTTGGGCTGGAAAACCATAATGTTAGTTATTCAAAACTATTTAAATGGATATTTCTCCTTAATATTTTGAAGATTGATAAAACAGTACATCATGAATAAAGTAAAATGTGTTTGAAAATTTTCCTGCAATTGTTAAGAAATTAACTTTTCATTTTAAAGTAAATTTATTTTAATATAAAGACAGCAGTTGTAATTTATCTCAATCGAATAAGCATAACTTTAGAAATGGCCACATGGATTATCCAAGCAGGTCAAAGACCACAGGAAATCAATTTCAGTTTTAGTTGCGGGGTCTCTAGGCCAGGTATGTATAAATGATGATTACAATGATATGTTCATTCAAGCTCCAGACTGCATTTATGCAAAACAGAAATTAAAGATTGAACGACATAAATTTTAATGTTATCATAGGCATTCTTGAAAAATCAGAAAAAGAAGTATGGCAAAGCAACGGCAAAATACGCAGAAGCATGTGCGGCATTGTGTTTGTATATGTGTGTGCAGGACCCTGCAGTGTATTTTGACTCCGATATGCCTAAAGGGAAATTTGACAAAGATAAGTACAGGGCTTACACGAAATCTGGAGAAGAATACGCTTTCCTTGTTTGGCCCCCACTCTTCCTTCATAAAGAGGGACCAATGCTTGGAAAAGGAATAGCTCAAGGATCCAAATAACCAGTAATTGCACAACAAAGAAGTTTCCATCGTGTATCGTCGACACATAAATTGATTTTGATCAATTGTAACACTCCCATTGTAAATGCTGTTATCATATAGATTTTTTCTTGTTGAAGCATATAAAAGTTATTTTAATTTTAAGCTTGTTTCTTATAGCGACTTAGCACTTGGTCTTGAACAACTCCTCGAAGTGCAATTCATGGCTTTACAAGATTCAAGGTCAAGTGAGCATAGATCCAAATATTTGATGTAAAATTAAAATTACCATGCATTACATGTAGAAGAACATTTGAGAAATGTAGAGAAGAGTCAGATAGATTTTAAAAAATTTCTAAAACTACATTTCATAAATTCAAACATTTAGTTTAGCAGATTGTTTAACATTCGCTTATTGATTGTATTTAGTAATGAAGTTGTTAAGGTCTATAACCGTACTTTGTGATATTTTAGTCTTACGACTATTTAGACGTTGCTATTTGCTATTTAAAGGAAGAATAAAAACAACAAAGACAATGAACACATGTATTAAAAAATCATTTTTCACTCAAAATTTTGTATTGAGTACATGCCAATATTTTTTAAAAAATATCTTGAACATAATCTACGTTTTCGTCGGATAGAGTTTAGAAAGGATTGATTTGCATTAAAATGTGCTCATTATGTTTTACCACTGTCACATACAGATAAGCACAGATATTGACAACAACCAAAAGTCATTAATAAAATATTAATTTATTCAAACTTGCAAAAGTCAATATTCAAAAATACGAAATCTCACATTGTTGGAAAAACAAAGAACAAAGTTTTCTCGGAAACGTTTGATTGTTAATCTCAAGTATGAAACAATTTTTACATTAAGGACGTCGGATCCTGCGATTAAAAGTCTTTAAGTTTTTTTCTCTTAACCAAAATTGAAAACAAAATTTTGGGATCTATATGCTTCATTTGGCGCTACGGTGTATTTGATATGACTTTATTTCTGCACTGAAAGTGCAGATTGCACATAAATCGCTTATCCCTCTATATTTTATTATCAGAATGAACCATGGCATCGAATACAAACTTTTACTATTTAAAATAAAAAAAATAAAAATTATCATAAAGGAAACTGTTACAATATCTTCACCTAATTGACGTTTTGACCTTTTTGCACTGATAAAACGCTATTTTCATCCATTACCAATTCAACATGTAATGAAATTATTTTAAAAGTCTTAAAGTTTTTCTCAAATTATGATAAACTTGTCAGAAAATTCTTAAAATATCAGAAAATAACACAAAAAGTGTGGGTCTATTACCTAAAATTTGAGATATGGCATGAAATAAGCTGATTTTAGGCAAAAATTGGAATGCATTTTCTTTGACTTTTATCAAATAGAACTTAAATTTGCCAATATGTGTCGATAGAAATATTGAAAAATTGTAAAATTATATTATTCGTAACATAATGAAGATATCCTAATGCACAACCTTTCTGGAAATTTTGTTTGCACTGAAAATTAGGGAGCTAAAGTGACGGTACTCTAAAACAACTGAGTTAGGAAAAAAATTTCTTCTTAAAAACCTTCCGCCACAAAATATAGTCCCATACTAAACTCTGTATATAGATAATTTTTCCTTTACTTTCTTATTTAAGATAGTTAAATTGTCATTATAAAATTTGAATTTATGAGTAGAGTCAATATATGATGCATAATTTCAAGAATAGAGGTGACCCAATATGGCTACCCAAAAACAGAGGAACGTACCTCTTTAAAGTAATATAAGACCGTTTTTCTATTCAAAACCAAAAAACGTTTAATATTGCTACAGTACCTTCCTTTAAATTAAGAATTTTAAAGTTGACCATTGTCCATAGTTGTCTTGCATAAAATAAATCTAATGTACGAAAATCTGCCGAACACTTTCGATATGGTATTTTCTCTGCAACAGACAGACAACCAAATTATCATGGTGTTATATTTGGTACCTGTTCTCTCTGTCTTGAACTCTCGAGCTGAGAAATGTTAAATTGATTGTTACATCCACAGAGCAATTTATTCTTTAATTCACAAAAAAACCCCAACAAACTACTAAAACATTCAAGTCAACACTTTTATGCCCCTCCCTAATAAAGTACATTTAAATGTACACAAAGATTGCTTAATTGTTGGTATGACAACAAATATGATAATTTATTTTTAATGTACATGATATTTATTAAATAAATAAGTAACACTTTACACAACACAGAATGTACATCAACAATTACTACAATATAAAAAAGAAAAATAATTGGCCGCATTGTAATAACCCAAATTAAAGTAAAAAAGGAAATCCTGCATATAACCTACCAAAAAAGATTATAGCGGGCAAACTGGTGACCTGGTGTTGAGCGCTAGCACCGAAAATCCCATTTCGGACTTGGAAGAATTGTCAATGGAATACCCTATTTCCAAGAGATTGTACCAAGTTGCTAGAACAAACTATACTTCGTGAACCGCTGGACTAAGCATCCATTCATGTGTGAACAAAATGAGTGGGTACCAAGACTGAACAACTTCAGTGTCTCCAATCTAGAACAACCACTATTTACAAATATATACACGTGTAGAATTGTTTTTATACGAACCAACACCCTCTGTCTTTGATTTTTAGAGGGATGGGGTCACTTAGTGATACAAAATGAAAACTTTCTAATCATACTCCTTCAAACCTAACACATACATTGATATGGTATCCTTACATACACCAGTTATTCTATTACTGTTTGACATGTATTATTGGATAATAAGAAGTGAGCCTGGTCTTGAAATATTTAAAATAACCTGGTTCCCCTGAGTTTCATCATAACGGAACAAAATAATCACATGAATAAATGGAATGTCGTTTGAAATAACATCTACCCCTACCCTCTTTCCCAAATCTGAAATAATTTGCTAACAGGATGATGTCAGTCTCTTTGACATAGATGGAAATGAAAGTAGGCGACAGGATTTGATACGTCGTTACAAGTACAGATATGTTCATGTTTCAAAAAATGATTCAATTATTCAATTAAGTAAGTAAATTAAGTTAAAAAGTCTTGTTGATAATATATTCTTCCCTTCATCTGGCACAAAATAATCTCAATTAAACTTCCTTATCGCAATTTGTCGGGGTATAAAATTCCATGTAAGTTTATATCAATTTTTTCCCCCAAAACACCCATTTACATATGTTTGGCAGTGCTACGTTCAAGGACAATAAAAAGGGTGTCAAGGTTGTTTATCGATGTCAATTTTATATAGTTTTGATGTGCACTGTGCGTGATTATTTTAATATCTACAAAACTAAGCTTAAAAATGACTGCATGGTCTGACGTCTAATTTGTTTCAGTAAAGCAAATTTTCGAATTTTTAATATATATATTTTTGAATATTCAACTTATCGATAAACGGGGCGCGTACATTTCAGTCCTGTCAGTTTCATACTTGCTGGATGTAATTAATATGTACTTTTATATTACCATTTATTAAGAAATACAAGGAAATATTGTAAATTTTGGCACTGCATGTTTTATTTTTAACCAAAACTATCAATGCCGCGTCGTAGACAGAACATTTTGCCCCCTCGGTGAAATAACACTACTCAACATAAGAAGTGATAAAAGATTCTATTTACATAAGAGATGAAAGTCCAGTTACATAAAGTCTATGCAATTACGCGTTTGTCGTAGTTTAAATCCAATGCCTTTTAAAAAAATTTAATGACCGATATTGTGTTTGTTATGTGTGTGCAGGACCCTGCTGTGTATATTGACTCCGATATGCCTAAAGGGAAATTTGACAAAGATAAGTACAGGGCATACACAAAGTCTGGAGAAGAATACGCTTTCCTTGTTTGGTCCCCACTCTTCCTTCCTAAAGAGGGACCAATGCTTGGAAAAGGAATAGCTCAAGGATTCAAATAACCAGTAATTGCACAACAAAGAAGTTTCCATCGTGTATCGTTGACACATAAATTGATTTTGATCAATTGTAACACTCCTATTGTAAATGCTGTTATCATATAGATTTTTTCTTGTTGAAGCATATAAAAGTTATTTTAAATTTTAAGCTTGTTTCTTATAGCGACTTTGCAATTGGTCATGAACAACTCCTCGAAGTGTAATTTATGGCTTTACTATGGTTCAAGGTCAAGTGAGCATAAATCCAAATATTTGATGTAAAAAATCACAATGCATGACATATAAGAAATTTAAGAGACTTTGCATGTAGAAGAACATTTGAGAAATGTAGAGAAGAGTCAGGTAGATTAAATTTTTTTTTCTAAAACTACATTTCATAAATTCAAACATTTAGTTTAGCAGATTGTTTAACATTCGCTTATTGATTGTATTTAGTAATGAAGTTGTTAAGGTCTATAAACGTACTTTGTAATATTTTAATATATTTAGACGTTGCTATTTGCTATTTAAAGAAAGCATAAAAACAAGAAAGAAAATGAATTAATGTATTAAAAAAACATTTTTCCCAAAAATTTTGTATTGAGTACATGTCCATATCTTTTAAAAAAATATCTTGAACATAATCTACATTTTCGTCGGACATAGTTTAGAAAGGATTGATTTGCATTAAAATGTGCTTAATATGTTTTACTAGTGCCAGATACAGATAAACACGGATATTGACTACAACCAAAAAGTCATTAATAAAAAATTAATTTATTCAAACTTGCAAAAGTCAATATTAAAAAATGCAAAAATCTCACATTGTTGGTTATATCAATTGAAAAACAAAGAACAAAGTTTTCTCTGAAACGTTTGATTGTTTATCTCAAGTATGAAACAATTCTTACATTAAAAGACCGTTTTTCTATTCAAAACCAAAAAAAACGTTTAATATTGCTACAGTACCTGCCTTTAAATTAAGAATTTTAAAGTTGACCATTGTCCATAGTTGTCTTGCATAAAATAAATCTAATGTACGAAAATCTGCCGAACACTTTCGATATAATAATTTCTCTACAACAGACAAACAACCAAAACAATCATGGTGTTATATTTGGTACCTGTTCTCTCTGTCTTGAACTCTCGAGTTGAGAAATGTTTAATTGATAGTTACATCCACAGAGCAATTTATTCTTTAATTCACAAAAAAATCCCCAACACACTACTTGAACATTCAAGTCAACACTTTTATATCCCTCCCTACTAAAGTACATTTGAGTGTACACAAAGATTGCTAAACTGTTGGTATGACAACAAATATGGCATTTTATTTTTAAATTTACATAATTATTTATTAAAAAATTAAGTAACACTTTACACAACACAGAATGTACTTCAACAGTTACCACAATATATAAAAGAAAATAATTGGCCGCATTGTAATAACCCAAATTAAGGTAAAAAGGGGAAATCCTGCATATAACCTACCAAAAAAAGATTATAGCGGGCAAACTGGTGACCTGGTGTTGAGCGCTAGCACCGAAAATCCCATTTCGGACTTGGAAGAATTGTCAATGGAATACCCTATTTCCAAGATATTGTACCACGTTGTTAGAACAAACTATACTTCGTGAACAGCTGGACTAAGCATCCATTCATGTGTGAATAAAATGAGTGGGTACCAAGACTGAACAACTTCAGTGTCTCCAATCTAGAACAACCACTATTTACAAATATATACACATGTAGAGTTTTTATTTTATACGAACCAACACCCTCTGTCTTCTTTGGTGATTTTTAGAGGGATGGGGTCATTAAGTGATACAAAATGAAAACTTTCTAATCATACTCCTTCAAATCTAACACATACATTGATATGATATCCTTACATACAGCAGTTATTCTATTACTATTTGACATGTGTTATTGGATAATAAGAAGTGAGCCTGATCTTGAAATATTTAAAATAACCTGGTTCCCCTGAGTTTCATCATAACGGAACAAAATAATCACATGAATAAAAAGAATGTCGTTTGAAATAACTTCTACCCCTACCCTCTTTCCCAAATCTGAAATAATTTGATAACAGGATGATGTTAGTTTCTTTGACATAGATGGAAATGAAAGTAGGCGACAGGATTTGATACGTCGTTACAAGTACAGATATTTTCATGTTTCAAAAAATGATTCAATTATTCAATTAAGTAAATTAAGTAAAAAAAGTCTTGTTGATAATATATTCTTCCCTTCATCTGGCACAAAATAATCTCAATTAAACTTCCTTATCGCAATTTGTCGGGGTATAAAATTCCATGTAAGTTTATATCAATTTTTTCCCCCAAAACACCCATTTACATATGTTTGGCAGTGCTACGTTCAAGGACAATATAAAGGGTGTCAAGGTTGTTTATCGATGTCAATTTTATATAGTTTTGATGTGTACTGTGCGTGATTATTTTGATATCTACAAAACTAAGCTTAAAAATGACTGCATGGTCTGACGTCTAATTTGTTTCAGTAAAGCAAATTTTTGAATTTTTAAATATTTTAAATATTCGACTAATCGATAAACGGGGCGCGTACATTCAGTCCTGTCAGTTTCATACTTGCTGGATGTAATTAATATGTCCTTTTATATTACCATTTAGTAAGAAATACAAGGAAATATTGTAAATTTTGGCACTGCATGTTTTATTTTTAACCAAACTATCAATGCCGCGTCGTAGACAGAACATTTTGCCCCCTCGGTGAGATAACACTACTCAACATAAGAAGTGATAAAAGATTCTATTTACATAAGAGATGAATGTCCAATTACGTAAAGTCTATGTAATTACGCGTATGTCGTAGCTTAAATCCAATGCCTTTTAAACTTTTTTTTAAAATACCGATATCTAAAGAGTTTTGATCAGCCTGATTTTAGTCGCAAAATGATTTTTACTTTTAATTCAGTGTTTTTGTTGTATACCCGGAAGGTGACGTTGTTATGGGATTTATAAACAACCTATTTAAAGAAGGGTAATGTATGATTGCAAAAATATCAAGCGATAATACTTCATTCCATGACTGAAATTGGATCAGTCTACAAGATCACAACTCGTGAGATCATTAAAAAAAATCTAACATTGGTAATTTGGATAGTGCAAATGTATGCACACTGCCTAAGCAATGGCAACTAAAAACACACTACCGAAGAAAATCACACCAGGGAGAAGTACAAACCCAACGAACGCACCTGCAGTTTCTCAACCAGTGGAGTATGTATAAGACCTTTGTTTCTTTTTTTTTTCTTTTTCTTCTTCTTTATTTTTTTTTTTTTTTTTTTTTTTTTTTTACATTTTTCTGTTTTTATTCTGACTAATGTAATGAGCAGTAGTGAAAAATTATGTGATCAGACTATATTAAATGTTTCTTTTTATTACAGAGAAAATGATAATGATTTTATAAAGGATTTGTATAATTACCATATGAAACAGTGAGTAATTTATTATTTTTAAAGCATATGTAACCGTCCACAACACTATAAAGACCATCTTACATCTGTTTACATACGAAAGCTCAGAAGGTTCATTAGAGATTTGAAAATCGAAATACGAGATTCGAACTATATGCATGTAATAATTCACTCGCACGCTGTGTTAGGCATACAATTTTATTTATCTCCTTCTTTATAATTTTATATCGAAAATATCAAAAAACTAGATACGATCTCGTTACGAGTAACGAGTAGGTCTTCCTTGCGATTTCTGTTTTTAATCATACCATGAATAATCGATACAATTTCAGAATTACCCCCCCCCCCCTCACACACACACTTTCGGGTAATGTATACAAATCCCTAATTACGTAATAAATGGGTGTAACAACGAGTTTTCCAGATGGATATTGCTATAATCAAAAACTTTGCTTCTATAATGCATTACGAAATCTTAATCGTTTTTATGTAATTTGTAATATACTTTACGTGTCTCTTGCGCCCCCCCCCCCCCCCAAAAAAAAGAGACAGCCCCTTTTTCTTGATTTCCTTGAGAAGATCTTAAAAATACTAACATTTTTTGTTCTTACACCCATCTTATATTGTTGATCACTTTTGAGATACAAATGATTGAATATTTTAGGGGCCAACCCTCTAGATCCTTAATGGAGACAGAAATGAGTGTTTTGATAAGTGGAATCATTTAAAATCATAAATTCAAACATTTTCTCCTCTATGATGTCTAACAAAATATATCTACTTCTCTAGTTATATTGCGTCAAAGTTTAAGTACTTTGGCCCCTAAAAATCCCTAATTACGTAATAAATAGGCGTGGCAATAATTTGTTCTAATAGATATTGTTACGATCAACAACTTTGCTTCTATAATGCATTACAAAATCTTTATCGTTTTTAAGTTATTTGTAATAGAGTTTAAGAGTGCCTTGGCCCCTAATTTAAGGGGCCAGCCCCTTTTTCTTGATTTCTTTGAAAAGGTTTTAAGAATACTAACGTTTTTTGTTCTTAAACCCGTCTAAAATTGTTGATTATTTTTGAGATACAAATGATTGAATATTTTAGGGGCCAGCCCTCTAGATCCTTAATGGTGACAGAAATGGGTGTTTTTATAAGTGGAATCGATTTAAATCATTAATTCAAACATTTTCTCTTCTATGATGTCTAACAAAATATGTCTACTTCTCTAGTTATATTGCGTCAAAGTTTAAGTACTTTGGCCCCTAAAAATCCCTAATTACGTAATAAATGGGCGTGGCAATAATGTGTTCTAATAGATATTGGTACGATCAACAACTTTGCTTCTATAATGCATTACAAAATCTTTATCGTTTTTAAGTTATTCGTAACAGAGTTAAAGAGTGCCTTGGCCCCTAATTTAAGGGGCCAGCCCCTTTTTCTTGATTTCTTTGAAAAGGTTTTTAGAATACTAACATTTTTTGTTCTTACACCCGTCTTAAATTGCTGATTATTTTTGAGATACAAATGATTGAATATTTTAGGGGCCAGCCCTCTAGATCCTTAACGGGGACATAAATGAGTGATTTGATAAATAAAATCGATTTAAATCATTAATTCAAACATTTTCTCTTCTATGATGTCTAACAAAATATGTCTACTTCTCTAGTTATATTGCGTCAAAGTTTAAGTACTTTGGCCCCTAAAAATCCCTAATTACGTAATAAATGGGCGTGGCAATAATTTATTCTAATAGATATTGGTACGATCAACAACTTTGCTTCTATAATGCATTACAAAATCTTTATCGTTTTTAAGTTATTCGTAACAGAGTTTAAGAGTGCCTTGGCCCCTAATTTAAGGGGCCAGCCCTTTTTTCTTGATTTCTTTGAAAAGGTCATAAGATTACTAACAATTTTTGTTCTTACACCTATTTATAATTGTTGATCATTTTTGAGATACAAATGTTTGAATATTTTAGGGGCCTGCCCTGTAGATCCTTAATGGGGACAGAAATTCATGTTTTGATATGTGGAATCACTTTAAATCATTAATTCAAACATCTTCTCTTCTATGATGTCTAACAAAATATTTCTACTTCTCTAGTTATATTGCGTCAAAGTTTAAGTACGTTGGCCCCTAAAAATCCCTAATTACGTAATAAATGGGCGTGACAGTAATATTTCTCTAATAGATATTGGTACGATCAACAACTTTGCTTCTATAATGCATTACAAAATCTGTATCGTTTTTAAGTTATTTGTAATAGAGTTTACGAGTGTTTTGGCCCCTAAATAAAGGGGCCAGCCCCTTTTTCTTGATTTTGTTGGAAAGAACTTTTGATTCTCTGCCACTTTTGTTATATATGTTTTAACAAAATATCAACTCATAAAAAGATACAGATCAAAACGTATGAAAAATTTGATTCGAAATTCGTACCCAATTTTCGAGCCTATGCGAGCTCATAGAAATGGCGCCACTGGCGCAAAAAAACTACATTGTGCACAACTTCAACCTATAGTCTACCTATCCTGAAAATTTCATATTCCTATCTCTGATAGTCTTTGAGTTTATGTCTGCACAAAATTAGTCGTAAAAACTTACAAAATCGGCCGTAAATCGGAACCGGAAGTGCCGATTTCAAAATTTAAAAAAACTTCTAGAATTATGACCACTGGCAATCATCTGAGAAAAAATGGTCGAAATCGGCCGAATAGTTTTCGAGAAATCGCGTGCACAAAATTTTGGGAAAAAAATAATAATAATAAGAAACAGTACGAAAACTATAAGGTCTTCCGTTGGAAACGGAAGACCTTAATTATTGTAACTTCGTCTGCTTATTTCACGCCATTACATACGCTTCTGTAAATAATGATAACCAAATAGTTTCAATTACCAGTGTCTTTGTATGGATAACACTATGAATCGATTTTGTAACGTATAATCCAATACACCTCATCAGTGACTATTTTAATGTATTATCATGTGACTACTTAACATTTTATAGATAAAAGTAATAAAGAATCATAAGCTTATCTTTAAAAAAGAAAAGTGAGCTAGCGTTGTTGCTATTTTTATACATAAAAAGGAATGTTCGTGACCAAATTGTTTCTTTGCTCGGATTTTTCCTTATGATATAATCAAGCTAAATTGGCCAATGAGAAATTATTTTTCTTTGTGCGTCGCCATAAAATTTTTCCACTTGAAAGTCATTTCAATCGAGCTTTTCCGTCAAAAAAAGGGTAATGCATTGTATCAATCACGTCTTGTCTTTCCAACATACTCTGAAGAGACGAGTTATCTTACGTCACTGTGATGAAAGCTAGGTTTTATCATTTGATCTCTACAATCTTAGCACTATCTGATATAAGTTTTTTGTGTACTTTTAAATGTTGGTATAACGATAAATAGAGAAACTTCAGAATTTGGGTCATATCCATTTTTGTAATAAAACGAAATTGGAATCGCACAGTAGGTTTCCCAGAATACCCGACCATAAATTCGAGCTTGCGTATTCCAGAAAAAACAGACAAATGTAATTGCAATCGCGTTAGCAATAAAAGCTCTTCGAGCTTTATTAGATTTGAACACTCCGACCATATTTGATCACCTCATTATACCCAAATAATGATTCCTTAATTATAGCTTAATCCTCATTTTTGCAAAATAGACCCGGGTTTTCACATATAAATATGGATAAATATTTTACTTTTCGCAGCAGTCGCTTTTATGTGAAAGATAAATCATTAAAATTTTACAAAAGTTACCGTATTTTTCTCATAAATGTAAAGACATTTGTTTAAATACTTTATAGCAATTACAATAACTGCTTTTTGTTTTTGTAATTCATTGCAACATCATACTTTTTGCTCTTTAACAACCACGTTACCTTTTATGATGTTAATTAATAGAAATGATTCTGTCTACATTCCGAATATGCACTGGTCGAATCGTTTATAACTATAAAGATAACGTAATTATTTTTTTATTCTTGTAACAAAATTAAGGTCAGACGCGATCTATCTTCCATTTTTTCTTATTTTTCATATCTCCAAAATATGAAGATTTCCACTCAGTAATTTTATAATTATATATTATATATTTATGGTATATGATTCTTTTTTATTTAGATAAAAAGTGTTCAATTGAAAATGTATAGTATGGTTTTATTTAGAAGCATTCAAATGCAGTTTTCATGCTATTTTTAGAAAAATTCGAAATTAATATTTTAGCTCCGTAAAGAACCTGGTAATGTGCCCTGAAGTTTTAGGAATTAACAGGTTTAAATGTTAATAAATAATGAATGAAATATCAAGGAAAATCATATAAAACTTAGGAACGTCTCGTGTGTCCTTAATTAAATATTCTCACCGGTAATTGACTGAGTCTCCTGTATTGAAAGAGATGAATGAAAATGGCACTGCGACTGAATAGAACAAGTTTATATGTCATTGAATAAAATAAATTTGATTATAAATTTAAAGGATTTGTATTATGATTCTGTCTCTGTCTATACAATCCAAATAGATCGAATCGTTTTTAATTATAAGGATTACGTAATTATTTTTTATTCTTTTTACAGCATTAAATCTTCCTGGTTGTTGAATAAGTTTTCTGTTTTGATTGAGAAGAATGAAAATGGCACTGCGGCTGAAGAAAGCAAGTCCAAATGAATAAAATCTGATTATCAATTTTAAAGGATTACCGCATGTATTATCGATAGATTTATACCATTTGACAACAAACTTTGTCCTGTTTCAGTACTCATAGATAATGATGTATAGAATTAGAGAGTCTTTACACTAAAGACGAGATATATTTGACTCGATTTGTTTACATGTTGCGTGTCATTTTTTACATTTATACAAAGACAGTAAGATTGAAAAGGACAGGATCCAGTACAATCCAAATACGACCTGTTCGCAAATGAATTAACGTATTATTCTTTCAGTCTTTAAAAATGATTTCATATTCACGTACATTGGTTAACTTACTAGATAACAACTTAAATTAACTTATTAACTAATTAAGATAGTTAATGTAAACATGTAAAATATCACATTGCTCAGCTGATGACTTTTTGTACATTTTATGTTAAGTTCGCTTTGAATATGTCTGAATTGCAATTGGTTTAAACTATTTAAACGATATTGAGAACAACAAATCTACAGACTTGCAGAACTTCACCTTTAAAGAGATATATTAACCATGGTAACTTCCAAACCAATGTGTTTCCTTGATTTATAGTTTTCATTTGTAGAGCTGACGATGAAATTGAGACCTTGAGGAAACAGCTACGGATGAAAACTAAATCACAAATTGAGTAAATATTGTACATATCCTTCATTGATGAACAACGAATCTAAAAGTTCTCATATCTCCATTAAATATGGTTTTCGAACAATAATACTTTGTACGTGGAATTATATTTTCTACTTTGAACAATACAGATCTGCTGCTGAAATTGAACGACTAAAGTATGAGTTGACAAAACTACAAGAAGCTACGGCAAAACCTGGGTAAGAAGACGGAAATAACCGTAAAGTTAATTTTCAATCTACTTGAAGCATTAAAGAATTTGGCCTCGTTCAAGGCAGTTAAATAAAGGGCTACATCGATGTCTGATATCCTTTGCTTATTTTGAAAGACCATTATAAGACAACATTAGTATGGTCTAGAGCTTTAAACATGCCTCTATATGCCCATACAATTACGAAATTTATACATAAAAGGTTTTATCTATAATATAATGTATGTGTATTTGCTTTTAAGAAGGTTGGATGGTCGTTTTAGATAATTTAAACCACCATGAGAAGAAGAGCTCTGTTGAAACATATAAAAAATTTTCACAGTTAAAATATATGGAATTTTCACCACCAAATAACATATCAAAATTGGAAGGTTACGATTTTGGTCAATTTTTAGCTCACTTAAACTGAAGGGCTCACTTAAACTGAAGGTTTAAGTGAGTTTTTCTAGTAACCCTTTGTCAGTCATCCATTCCACCGTCTTTCGGCTTCTCTAGCACCACTGGGCCAAAGTTAACCAAAGTTGTTAAAAAGCGTCCTGATGGAAAGGACATTCTAAATTGTTAAATTAAAGGGCATATTAACCTTTTTTGATAGGAGGATAATGCAAAAAAGTGAAAATAGTGTAAACATCTTCTTTTCAAGAACCCAAGAAATGCAAGCTACAATTTGTGGTATTATCATGCAAGGGTAAAGAGCTGAACATGGTAAACATATTTGCAAAATGATTAATAATCTTTTTCTCAAGAAAAACAATGCTACAATTTGTGAGATTATTATGCAATCGTTCACAATCATATATTCATTAGATTCTAAATTGTTAAATCCGTGATCCCACACTGATACTGGTGCTCAAAAAGGGGTTTAAAGTTTAACATAGAAATTGATAGGGAAAATGTTCCAAAATCTTTTTCTCAAGAACTACAGCGATGTAGTTTGTGAAATTACTAAGCAACCATCTTCAAATAATGTAGATTCTAATTTGTTTAAATTGTGACGTATGCACTAATCTTAAGCCCCAAGTAGGGTTTAATCTTTAACATAGAAATGTATTTGGAAAATATGTAAACATCTTTTTTCTCAAGAACAACAATGCTACAATTTGTGCAATAACATATACTATGCTAGCATCCTCAGATAATGTACATTAGTTAAATTGTTTCAATCGGGACTTCCGGACATACTTGGGGTCCTAAGATAGTTTTAACGTTTTACGTAGAAATATTCCAAAAATTCTTTTAAAACACTATGCTAAAGAATAATAATGCTACAACTTCTATGCAAGCATTCTATGAAAAAATTGATTCTAAAATGTTTACATTGTGACCCTTGAGTAATACTAGGGCCCTCTCAGGGGTTCAATGTTTAAATTTAAATTATATTAGGAAAAAAATTATGAACTAAAGAACTGTAGTTCAGGTGAGCGATGCGGCCTATGAACCTTTTGGGTTTTATTAACAACCATTTAGTAAGGCATTTCTAACGATCAACCAAAATTTGAGCGTCAGTCGACGAGTTTTAAGTGGTATTAAATCTCAAATATTTATATTTGTTATGTAAACAAAGCGTTCAGGTCACGCTTTAGGTTATATTTTCTAGGTTTATGTCTAAAATGAATATAACCAAATCGAATGAAAGGAGTTAATTGTTTTTAAATCTCACAAGGAGATAGAAAAATCAGCTTGACAAAGACCGTCTTATGGTACATCAAACCAATGTAAACAAAAACATGACACGAGCCTTGATTACATTTCAAAGATTTGAAATATCTGACAGTGTATCTTGCTTATAATTCTACAAGGGATATTCATATTTTAACACCTTCACATTAACATGTTTAAGAGCTCGTTATTCAATTTACTCATGTATGCTATCATTAGTCAATTCGGTTGAACAGTCTGTGGAGTGGATCTATGCACCCACCAAACTCTTTTAAACATTTTTTTCATTTGACAGTAATTTACTCTTTTGCAAAATTTAAGATTGTTTTTATATTCACGAAAACCATTAAGTTTTTAATTTATACATGATAACAAACAAAAAATGTTTCTAGAAATCTAGAGATACTAGATGTACTACCTTAAAATAAGTGATAAAAAAAACCCCAAAACTCTCATGCACATTTCTCACAAAAATCTTACAAAAACAATTTCGTTATTTGATTTGCTTGTTTTTGTAATTGTTTATCCTTTTGCAACAATTTAATGCATTTAGTTATTTTTTTATATTGTTAGGAAAGAGCAGGAGACGATAAATCATCTCTTAAGAGCCAAGGAAGAGCATCACCTAACACTATTGGAGTGAGATTTATTTTATTTGACATTTGTTTCTTTCTCAAAATAAGAAAATGAAATTTCAGTTTTTAAAGTATCAAAAATATAAATTAATCTTAATTACATTATATATGTGTTTTAAATACTACTAGTATTATTGCTGAAAACCAACGATTACTGAAATGGAACACGAAACTTAAGGAAAAGCAACGGTAGGTATGATATATGAAATGCCAAACAAACAACTTTTGATATTTCAATATGTTTGTAAATTGCAATTTTGTAAATATTATGCATCTTACGGTTAATCAAATTAAATAAATGTGTTTTAAGTTAGCTAGATAACTGTAACTATTACAATAAATCATAGCTTTGTATACTTTTTGTTCAGTTTGAAACTATTGGGAAAAAAGTCGATGCATTAATTAGTATTAATTGTGAAAAGCCAAAACAGAGTCAATGATTATTACTATATAAATAGTGCTTGTTTGGGAGGGTAACAGTTGAAATTGACACCCCGAGAAAACCATTGTCAACCACTGCTTTGCGTCGGTTGACAATGGTTTTCTCGGGGTGTCAATTTCAACTGTTATCCTCCCAAACAGGCACTATTTATTTTGTTATACTGAATGTCTTAATTTTTTAGAAAATTTTACTGCTTTTATATAGGAATAACGTGAATTCTACAGCGAACCGTACGCGCATAATTTTCGCGCATGTAACAATTTGTAATGTTACCCGTTGCTAAGTGCGTTGCTAACGCTGAGGGTAATAGAACGGATTATGAACTGCGTCTTAACCAATCAGATTTCAGTATTTATCATGAAAGTATAACAAAAATAAATATTACTTTTTCAAAAGTCTTTGTGTTAAAACGTCACGTTCAAATCACATTAGCATTAATTTTTCAATAAGTCTGTATCTGGCACATGGCCTTAAAATGTCGTTTCATCGGTATCAAACGGTTGCTTTGTAATGTATTGTAATACACAGTCTTCTCCTTATAAAAAATCAATCTGTGTCAATGACCTACACTACTGAACACAACCGTGTTAGCAAGATGTTGAAATGTCATTAATTTCATAAACTGTTTGGAAAAGTGCTGACCAAGATTGTTAATATAAGTAACATTTAATCATTATTTGTCTTGCACGTGGGGATATAAATACAGTCGGTATGTGATTTAATCTACCATTATCCCCTCATGGATCTCTCAACTATAACTTTTTCAACCTAATTCTTATCTAATTAGCACAATCATGCCTCAAATATGAGGATATCCATTTTTTAGTACAGACTCAAATTTTTCTTTGCTTGTTAAAATATTTAGGTCATCGCTTAGATATTATATATTACTAACACTATTTATGTATATTGTTTTCATTTTAAATAAAATGAAACACACCATAAAGTATATTCACGTTTATGTTTTGTTCTTTTCGTTTTTGTTTGTCAGGGCCAGCAGATGGTGGATTGTACACGACTCCGTGAATCATAGGTTAGTCTTTGAGCAATCCTGTGCAGACCCATTCCTTTCATTATTGCTTCCTTGCTTATAAGTTTCGTACATTGTGTATTGAATTATAGTTTTTACTCGCCCCTGTTCATATTTTCATTAATATTCAGTCATGAACAGCATTTCAAAAATTCTTCAACGGAAGAAGATGACCAACATGCACGGTATGGTTTGTTTCGTTCTCTTTGATTTTGTAAATAAGTAAACAAAGTTATGAGTAATCTCAATATTGTGTACATTTGTCTGTTTATGCAATAACTTTAAAAATATCTTTTTTTAAAAATCTCCTTTTATGAAGATCATAAAAATCTAAATGCTAGTTAGTGTTATAAAAATGGAATTGATAAATAACTGTATTTACCGGGTATGGTTTATATCACAATTTAAGAGAAGAAACTGAAGGAATAGAGCGTCGACTGCAACATAATCTACAAGAAATGGAAGACAAAGAGAAAGAACTCTTGCAGTAACACTTATCTTTTCTTTTTTATTCGAAAAACAATAAAATGAACAGATTCATTAAAGGATTAGTTAACAATTGTCATTCTTAATCAATGCTAAAAAATAAAACAAAAGGATGTAGCAATACAATTATCAAAATAGTTGAAAGTTTAATCTATTTTTGAATACTTAATTTATGATGTACTTTTTCTAATCCCTAATTGTTCTGGAGACTCAAATAAAGTATTTCTCTCTATTTTTTCTCTATTTCTCTCTATTTTTTGGGTAGGGTTTTCTCATATGCAATAAAATACTAGTGATATTCCTTGGTATTCTTTGCAATTCATGACAATGTTTGTCAAAGGTTCACAAAAAACCCTCTAATTTTTAAATATTATTTTATCATTTCTTATTCATAAAAATTGAAGATAATGGTTAATTGTTTTGACAGGTTGGAGGCCGAAACACAGGAGCTAACAGAGCAACTGGAACATGCACAGTAAGATTTTATAATTATTCATACCTTGATTTGATATTGCAAATAAATAACCTTTAATTTAGCTGTTTGTATTCATAAAAATGGTCTTAATATTAAGTTTAAAAAATATCTTTATTAAAATAAGCTGTTGACGAAGATGCAAATATTATTTAAAACATCAATTATATAAATGTTTTTAACGTATATTGTAACATTCTTTGCCCCACAGACACCCTGAAAACCAACCAGAAGATACTGATGGAAAGTAAGAACTGACAAGAATATGATAATCTTTTTCATTATGTTTATTATAACAAGGTTGAAACAATAATGTCTTTAATTTTAAAGAGCGAAAGTCTCAGAAACAGATTTAACTAAAAATCGTAAGAGACACTGGTTTGGAGGTTTGAAAAGGAAAATGGTCATGGTGATTTTTCCTGCACGAAATCTGGCCAAAGCTGATCAGGGCTTTACTTATATGTTCTACAAACGGGAAGAGTTTAGCATATTGGACAATAGTCAGTAAACGTGAAAAAAAATCTGATAATATAAAACAATTCGGATTTTGATATTTTAAGTGCCTTATGCTATAATACAAATTCAAAAGACTTATACGTTCATTTAGAGTTCTAGAATTGAAGATTATAATATTTGAAACATTTCAATATACTTTTTATACTTACTTAGCATAATGAGGCAGATATTTTGCACATACAAGAAGAAATGAATAGAATGAAGTAAAGGGATCTTTGAATATTTGTTCCAAACGAGTGTTGATTATCTTGCATGATGGTTTTATCATAAGACTGTTGTTAAAACTATGTTTCAATAATCAATTTTTTTTAGACTTGGCGAGTTGACAAGTGCTAATTCGATCGAGGAGAGTCATAATGTTGCTGATCTATATGATAAAAACTGTCCAAAAGATTTAGCAGACAATTTCTCAGAAACTTATGAGAATGAGTGGGCTGACGCCTTAATAGAATTGACCGATCAGAAAAGTTACGCAGAAGAAGAAGCAATTCGAATTCTTTTTGATATATTTCAGGTATTGAATCATAAATGTGTTCAATACACTGTGGAATGATTAGAATTAATGGAGGCTTATTTTTGTGGTCTTCATGGGTAGTCATATCCCAAGAAATCCTACAATCCACGAAAATTTGTCGCCGCTAATTTCAATGATTCCACAGTAGTCTTCATGAAATGATAGTGCAAACAATGAAAATGTATATAACTGAGAAAAGAAAATCAAAGTATGTTCATATATTGTATTTTTCTTTGATTTGTCCTTCTTATGAAATTGATATGACATGATTTATCATTATCGATATAATTTTTTTTCAAACGTTTTATCTATTAAAATGTTTCGCTTTTTTCTTTTTTTAAGGATGCATATGGGTTTTCTAACAAGCAAGTAGCAATGTATTTTAATTCAGTGTCTGAAGGAATGAAAGTATTTGGACTCGACAATCATGAGGTACATTTATTATTCATGTAAAAAGAATTTATGAAGAAAATCATTGATTATTCCAATTTAAGGTAGTACAAAACAGTATCCGAAAAACAATTACTTCGGAAATCCTCGCGTAAGTCAAACGTTTCCGAGATGCAAATTTTCAAGCGCTTTAAGACGCTGTTTGTAAACAAGTGCAGACGATAAGTAGGCCTATACATGTAAATAAGATGCTGCGTCAAGGCAGATCTTGCAGGTTCAGCAAAATTGAATCTTAAATTTTAGTATACTTGCCTAGTCATACAGAAATTGGAGCACCTTTGTATACAGAAAAGATTACATCGGTTCAACTTCGCACTACTCATATGTTTTGTGGATTGAGATCAGGGTGAAGAGTGTTGAAGGTTATAGCTTCAACAATGTTATTTACATCTCATTGGCTTAGCCTTCATAGGATTTCACAATTTGTAGCATATTATCTGTTGTGAGGATTATTTTTTTCAGTTCTAGATGGTTTCCACTTAGTATTTTAGCGTGAACTTGGTAATTTACTCGAGCCTTCAATATAATCAATTAAATACTTGTAAAATCGTCCGCTTTATTTTACGTTACAAGATATATTAACATCCAATAGAGTATCACATCAGGGCGATCTTTTCGCACTGTATATCTTGATAAAATGTTATCAATGATTTTTATTTGGATACCTACATACGAATGTATTTTTGTCCCTTTTCAACGTTCACCATTTGTCATAGATATACAATTAATAGCAGAGTAGAAGTTACACTATATATTGAACTTTCTGGTGCAAATTGTTTTATCGTAAAGATTTTAGAACATTTGTTCTTTGATCGAGCTTTTTATGGTATATGTACCTCCATTGAAAAGGGAGTAACTCTTTGTTTCAACGATTGTCTCATAAAACTTCAAAATTTAACAGAATAAACAGTTCTTTTTTCTCATATATCAATTTTTTGGTTTTATTTAGTTTTCAACTTCTATTCGAAACATTGAGGATAGTTTTAATTTGAATAAATTTTACTTTAGAAATGGCCTCTTGGGGTGACAAAGCTTGTCAAAGACCAAATGAAATCCCTTTCAGTATTAGTTGCTGGGAATGTCAGTAAGGTAATTAAAACACTAATGGATCGACAATGTTTTCTTTACCAAATACGAGGTATTTGTTGCTATAGAAAACGATCCCTGATAAAGATAAGAGCATTCAATATCGGATTAAAGACATTCAAATTGAATTAACCTTTCACTTCAATGGGATTTTTTTTTAGGAATTCCTGAAAAATCAAAATGAAAATTATGGCAACGCAACATCCATTTACGCAGAGGCATGTGCAGAGTTATGTTTGTTCATGTGTGTGCAAAGTCCTGCATTCTTTCTTGACTTTAGCACTCCAAAAGGAAAATTTGATAAGGAAAAGTTTACAGTTTACACAAAGTCTGGAGATGAATACGCATTCCCTGTTTGGCCTCCTCTCTACCTTTACAAAGAGGGCCCCATGATTGGAAAGGGCATAGCTCAAGGATTATAATAACTTAGGATTGGATAAAAAAATGTTTCGACAGATGTAGTATTGATATGAATTGTAACAATTCGTATCGCATTATTAGTATGTGAACCCTGAAAGCGGTTAAAATCTTTGATTTTTTTCACATTAGTGATATTGAAAGGCAAATATTGACCAAGTCATTTAAATCAAAATCCATGTCATTAGCCATCTTTTGAACAATGATGAAAGTTGGGATTAAAGCCGTGCATATTGTCTATCATAGAATTGTATATCGTACAATCAATTCAAAGTCGATTGAACTCCATCCTATATATTGCTTTGTATTTTCACGAATCGATAAGTCAGACTAAGCAGGGCGATGTTAAAAGGTTACGAAGAAGTTGGTTTATTGGAAGTGCTATTAAGTCAATGAATATGTAAGGTAGGGCACGTTTATTAAATAATTTTTTATATAATTTTTGTCTGTTAATTGACTAAGTACGTTTTTTTCCCTCTTTTTGTTTTGATATCGAAATTAAATTTAAGTTTTCTTTAAATGTATGACTTTAAATGGACTTTTGTTACAATTAATCTTAATAAAAGTGAAATATCAAATACATTTATGTGAATTTTTCCGTATTTATTGTAAAATAGTCGATATGTTGTAATTCTGTAATGAAGACATATACATGTATCAATGAAGACACTGTGTATTACAATGATTACATGTATTTCTTGTATTTGATTTTTTTTAAACAATACATTTTCAAAAAATATTTCATTTTATGAGACATTTTTTTTATTGAATTCTGATTTGCGCACCCATGTAATGACTAAATTTTTTTTATGTAAAAAAAGAACACATTTTGTAACTAGTTAGATATATTAATAAAAAGAAAGAAATTCTAAATTCATTTATCTTATATTCGATTAATATTATGTAACCAAATAATTGATTTGTTTCTATACTTTCCTTCACTCATAAGTAAGTAAAATCTACTTTTATATCCATATCTAATGTCGTAAAAATCCTGATAAAAATGGCGCATACGCTATGTTGAAATTGAAAAAGAAATGTACTCAGAATATACACCTTTATACGACAAAATTGACAATATAAAATGCAAAGTTTATAAAAATTAATATTATTTACAACATATTCAATTAAATGGGTAAAAATGGGAAATAACGTAACTTTATAGATCACACTGATAAGCATCTTTATACAACTTTAAGTTTAAGGGATTGAAAGGATGGTCAACTATTTAACCATCAGATCTTACTTAAATTTTAGAAATGATATTTTGCGGTATGAACCTTTATTTGGTTTTGAAAAATTGTAGAAATATAAGACTTAAAAGGATGACTGCACTTAAAGCCGTATTTTGGGTCCTTTTTGGGGTTACGTTTATTCCTCGCTCAATTTTACTTCGTTATTTATCATATAGTTTGGTCTGTTTCAAAAAGAAATTTATTGCCATAATGGTTTTGAACTACGTAGCATATAAAATAATTCGTTGTTTTCTTACCCTTACAGCTCTGAAATATCTTCAATATAGACTTGTATTCCCTTGATTGTGGATAAGGTTTTTGAATATGTATGGAGAGTTGATCTATTACTGAATATGTGGTCTAAAGTTAGAAAAAGGGGTACAATACATGGAATTCATCATATTCTCTCTCTCTCTCTCTCTCTCTCTTGTTGCCATTTTTGAAAGGTTTCAAAACAAAGTATATGACTATCGGCCAGTACATGAAGCCATTGATGATCGAAAACCAGTTGGTTTAAGCAATTTACGTGTTTGAAAAAATTTAACAAGTAGATAATCGGTAACATACAGAACCGATAATGTCTTAAAGATATCTCAGAGAAATCAAGAAGCCATCACTAGATTTGAATGAAATGAAATAGGTATGGACTAATAGTATCGCTTAGGAATATGTGTGCTACTTAACACGTCACGTGACGGGAGTCTTGTATTCACAAAGAGACATGGGGTTAGAAATCACGTGATGAATAATAATATTCAACATGTTCAATTACAAGGTACACAGTACAAATTACAACAGAGAACGCGATCACAGGAAGAAATAGTTTTTGGTCTGTTTTACCATGAGTGCTTGTTTGTCTGTAGATCTCTTTTCAACATAATCTTTTTAAATATACAATTATCACTAAAGGGAGAGCAATAGACAAACATGCGCTGACTATGTCTAAAGTCTGTAAAAAAAGTGGGCGTCCTCATTATCCTATGGAGATTAAAGAACATGCAATTACATCTACCAATGAAAACGACTTTGTTCTTTGTAAATATGAACTTAATATAAATGTTATTACATGAAGTTGCAGTAAGGACTAAGGTCTTTCCTACAATTAAAAGAAATCTGTCCATTTTTAATCTTTATTTTCCCGCAATTTTTTTTTATCCTTAAGTGCAGGCATTTTTTGAGTATTTGCCTATATCTATGAATAGAGCTAATCCTTTTATTGGGATCAATATAGTCCAAACATGGCCACCGTCATCGAGTCCTCTTACCACTGGGTCATACCAACGCCTCTATCTTTGTTGACATAGAGCAAAAAATACAAACAAACGTCAACGATATCAATACTGCAATTACTGATACATTGATATTCTAGACATGAAGCGAAAGAATGCTGTGTTGTCAAATTTCAAATGAACAACGGTATCTTTTAAAAAATATAAACTTAAGCCTATCAAAAACATAATAATAACAGCAAAGAATGCGTGGAGCGTCCTGATGCAGGAATGATGTGTAGTCAGTGTTTATTTTTTATATACCTTTTTTTCAGCGAAGCCTTACATTGCTTATACCAAGTACAACAACGTTTGTCTTTATATCTGTGCATATGCTAACTGTTATATTGTATTATGCTTTGTTAAACGTAATGATGATGAAGAAAAGTTGTAGTAATTTGTGATTCTAAAAATTTGAGTAGAGAAACCAAATACCATATTTTTATGAATAACTAAGAAGTATTTTTATATGTCCCTGTCAACTGCATTCTGTTTTACGTGTATAAATAGTGTTCTTGTAAGAATCAAGTAATTTAATAATTTAACCTTCTGTCGTTTATTTTATATCATAATGGACAACTCCTTCATTTTTATGAATGAATACATACAGGTAACTACTTGGATTGATTCTTACATGAATGCTATTCTGTTGAAAACAAAAACTACGGTTTACGTAACAAAATAAAAGACCACCTTTACAAATCGAATCAACTAAAAAAATTCATCACTTTTTTTAATTTAAAAGAGTGGAGGGAAAACATCACACGAAAACTTGATTGTAAAGATGACATAAAAGCAGGTACTAGGCATGAAATTAAATAGTTTCATAGTGGATTAGCATTTCAGATGCGAAATAGTGAGCGAAACAAACAGCATACTTTATTAGAATCGTTGACAGTGTATGATCAGTTTTTATCAGGGTTACAAATCAACAAGACTTTCATTAATCTTAAGCATTTGATTTAATTGTGTTGCATTATCGGATACCGTAAAAGGTTTCTTGAATTTACATAGTTATTTTGTTTAACAATCTTAAACCATTTATACAAACGTTCACGAAGGTGGGTAGAGCAAAATCCGACCCTTTAACATACAAGAATGCAATACTTTGATATTTTTAAACAATATTATTGTATTCCATCATTTCCCGTCAAATAACACTTATTTTTTTTTTTACAGATATGAAGGTTATGTATCATTTAAAGAGGAAAGATTTTCGCATATGGTTTTGAATTCGTCATGAACAAAGTCACCCCCGCAATTGTGCTTCTTTCTGCGTATTTAAGAGTAGCAAAAGTCGGTAAGTTACTTTTCTTCATTGCAATTCCGTTTAATGTTTAAAACACTTTTCAAATTATTAACTCGCAGGTTTGATTTAAGGAAAACATTTAAATCCATTAGAATGCATAGGCCAACTTATTTCATGAGAAATGAGTCATTAATCATTTACTGATAGTGTGTAAATTCTTTCAAATTCCTGTACATGATTCAACACATAATAAAAATTGTTTTTAGAAAGTATAGCTTTATGTCAATATATCAAAACAACAGTGAACTTTTTCAGCATTGCAAATTGGGGGAACAATGCAGTTGAGCACTGAAGATAAATGATGGTTGAAGGAATTCTTTTGCTAATTCCTGTTGCAAAAAGTTTATTTAATATGGAAATTAATAAATTAATCGATTCAAACCTATCCCAGTATTTGACTGGTAGTAATTTTTGTTGATTTAGTTTTGTTTGTTTTGGATTTAATAAAATACACGAATAAGCAAAACCAGTCCAATATATGTCATGCTTGTATAGTTCACGTTTTTGCTATCCTTAATGAAAACTTTTTGGATTAATGATATCATAGGAATTAATGTTATTCTTTATTCTTTATGTGAAGATACTTTCATATTCTTTATATATTCATGATTTTGACATATTTTGGAGTTTGCAGAACCATTTGATTGTAGATCAAATTAATTGTTTTAGGCCGTTGGAAACTGTTTAATTTTAAAATGCTTCAACCAAGTCTAGACGATTAATTTTCATGGGTTTTTTTTTTCAAAAGCAGTAGCATGCAACAACGGAATGTATACATTAATCTCAATTTTAAAATGGGTTTAATCTTACAACCATATTCATAGGACTACGAATGAATTTAGTGTACAATATAGTATTTTTGTAAGGAGCAAAGCTATGCTGGCCAAACATTTGTATTGTGTATATTTTTGCAATATGATATTGGAATTTTCCGTCTATTGGATTTTATATTTGTAAAGGTATACTTGTTATACATATTTTTCTCTTTTTACTTGGTGTCAAGCACTTTTTATTTATCGTTGATTTTGAAATGATGGTTTAGCAATTTTAATTCTAAACTGTTATTCAAAAAAGTGTCATCAAAATTTGACAATATAGGTTTAACCCATTGAACAAGCATGGGGACTTTGGTTTTTTTAAACAAATCTGAAGATCATTTGTTATAGCAGTGATTCATTTTCAGTACATCAGCTTTATATCATTTAAATCCATAGTTACTTACTTTAATGAAAATCAATGCTATCCATTAAAAATGGTAGAATTAATAGCAGAGGGACAATCAGTTTTAAACGTTTATACTTTTTTTTCTATGGAAAATAATTTGATTTTTTTTAAGATAGGAACTTAAAACTTGACGCTATATTTATTTCTACATCGCTTCAAACCATCCATTTCAATCTTCTTTCAGTCAAATAACCTAGTGTCTGGCTGTTGATGACAGTACAGTTTGATAATGATTTAATATCAAAGAAAACCTATTTTTAGTGGAGTTTCCTCCTACCTTAAATCTACATTCTAGACCGAGGACTAAAATAATTTTTCATTTCTCCTGACAATTTAGTGTTGAAATTGCTGACCAATTTTGCATTAAGAACATACAAATTTCGAACATATTCATACTGGACAGTTACGTATATTCTCTTTTGCCCTATTACACAGTCTGATATATACTTTTCAGTTTTTAAAAAAAATATATCTCCCTTAAAAAATTGGGTCCTTCCTATTGTTTTTTCTAAACATTAATGTTTAATATAGTATGTGATAATTACGAAATTATTTAATTTTCATTTGAAGCTGTTATATTTTGTTTGTTCAAGCAACGAATAAATCATTGAGAATTCAGGTGGATTTAAGTATGTTAAAATAATATTTGGTAAAATATTTCTTAACATGCTTCCAGTACTTCTAGATATAACACTTTTGTGCATCAGGTACAATTTCTAACTACGGTAGCAACAAGAACTTTACTTGTTCCTTCCTGTCAACTTGGGAAGAAAACTAAACTTTACTAAGCTCACATTTTATAAAGTAGCTAAAATCTGATAAAATATTAGAAACTAAATATGCAAAGTCGCGATTTTGGTCAAATTCGAGTTTTTTAAGTTTATTGTTTACAATGCTTTAGTAATGCATTTCTAATGGTCAACTAAAATTTGAGTGTCAGTCGTAAAGTTTTAAGAAAAATACAGAGCTCACACTTTTCTGTTATTTAAACAGACTCAAGCTACTCTTTTTGACTGTAAAATTGGTTGAATAAACGGTAATAGTTTTTTTTTCAAGCATCGTTTCCTAGCAATAGGAGTCCATAAATTAGTCAGATTAAAATTAATATTGTTTTAGCTGCATCGTGTTCTACCGGTTGGACGCTCAACAGTGGCAATGGCCTTTGTTATAAGTTTTTCACGACTTTGAAGAATCACAACGACGCCATTAACTACTGCTACACTTTAGACGCCCTACTGGCAACACCAAAAGATCTAGGTGAAGTCGATTTTATCGCAAACAACGTGATCAGGTATCGCTTGCATTTAACATTTACTATATGTACAGGTTTTTCTGGTAAAAAAAAATATACATAGCAAATTGTTATTACCAAGTGATACTAAAATTTTGGTAATAAAACTTTGTTAACATTTTTCACAGTGCATATGGTCAGTATGCATGGATGGGACTTGTTAAGAGAACAGATGTAGAGTCTTGGAAGTTTTTTGATGGGTTTACATTTGATTCAGGACAAGCGTCATGGAATTTATGGAGAGCAGGTACTAGTATACGAATAAGATAAAAGGTTTTTTAAGAGAGATTAATCTTTTAAAAAAATTTTTTATTCTATTGAAATACTGAAAAAGTTGATTTTGTTTGATTGCGTGTCTTTTAAAAATGTTGTATTACTCCAATAATGTACCGACGAGATCAACGATCGAATTTTTCTTTAAGAACATAATGCTAATCAAATTTTATCGACCATAGAATTTTCAGGTGGTTTTTTTTTTCTCCTCGAAAAAGTTATCGTCAGAACCCAAAGAAAATCATGACTCTTAAAAATATCTTCTCAATCATTTCAGGTTTTCCGTCAGCTGGTCAGAGATGTGGACATTTAAAAGGCGAAGACATGAATTATAAATTTCAAACATCGCCTTGTGAATATGACTATAAATTTGTATGTCAGAAAAAAACAACCGCCCATGGTAGGTTCCTTTGATAAGTAATGCCTTTTTATTGCATCTGTTTCTACAGTAAATTAGTTCATTATTTTTCATGTATATTTTTACTTAAAATATTTTAATAATATGCTGTATGGTTGCATTGATCAAGTTTTATACTCTATCGAACTGTACCATTTACATTTGTAAGTAATAAACATCTGTTAATATTTAAACCTGTTTTATGTAAATCGATCTTTAAAAAAAATAAGACAAAATTAATGGTTATTAGGTGTAATTTTTGTGCATCATAGGAGGCCATTACAAAAACGTGATGCGACTCATTTTCTGTTATTCTGAAGCACTTAATTTATTGTGAACTATTAACACAGTTCATTTAAATGGAAATGAAAATGGCAAATTTTCATGAGACATCAACAGAGCAATTCAAATTTAGACGGTGTCATAATAATGATTAAAAACTGAAAATATGTACAACATTATAAACATATGCGTCAAAACAACGTAGTAATAAATCTTATGCTGAAAAGCCTTTCCATAGAAGTCTTTTACTAGTCGGATACAATGTAAAGAACGCAGGAACAGGATATACACTGTACAAAGCATGTCAAATGTCTTTGTATGAAACAAGCTTGTATGAGTCCATTTTTTCGTTAAATATCGGATATAAATTTGTGTAATTGCTAAAATAATCCTATTCTGTGAAAACGTTTCAGAAAAAAATCAAGTGAAAAGAAAGAGCAAGTCCAGCAATTGAAAGAAACAGAGAGATTCGAAAAGCCAAGAAAACAATAAATGCCAGGGCATTAATATTTACCCATAGAGTCAAAATGAGTCAAATAAACAAAACATGTCAACCGATTTAGAAGCCCTACATGTTTTATTTTATTGATGAATAAGTCGTATGGTACATTGGACAAATTTTGGCACGGTTTGGGTCGTGACTATACATTTTTGAAATCGCTAGTCAGTAATAAACACATTTGAAATATGCTCGTTTAACAGCCTCTCAGCTGAAATATTTTAGTGTAGACTCTTGACCCAACCGTACATTAGACACTTATGCAAAATAAAATGATGTGTTGATCATTTTATAATCAAAAAATCTTACATGTTTTAAAATATGACCGAAATCAAAGACTTTTGAATCATAATAAATACAGACCAAAAGATATTTTTACTGCATTTTAATCTTCTATTTTTATCATTTGCTCCAAATGGACGATAGATAAGGCATTCAACGCTGTTGTGCTTAAAGACCATTTCTTTTGAAGAATACATAAATGGCTTGCAGTTATCCATGTATAATATGCAATAAACTAATTATCTCTTATGAAAAAATGGCGAAAGTGACCATACACTTTACCTTCGAAAATGGTCAAACGATCAAAACTTTCATGCTTTTTTTCATCAACCAATTGGGATTAGATTACCACAACATATTTTATTAAAATATCTCTGTTTTAAAACACAAATTAATTTTGTTTTTGCTCAGTTTGTCCAACAACTTGGTTTCGATCGCCATTTGGATCAATCTGTTACAAACAATATGGATTGTCATCTACCTTTCAAGAGACAGTGAATTTGTGCAATGACGATGGGACAGACATTCTGATGCCCCGACACTCGGGGGAAGACATGTTTCTCAGCTGGTATTTCTCTCAGTAAGAGTTTTTTTTTGAAAGCTTATTAATCGATCAGAATTTTACAGGTTGAAATACTATTAAAAGGTCCTTTCATAAAAATTTGCTTTGTACGATTTTTACTTTTACATTATATATATTTTTTGACAATTTGAAAGAAACCACCAATATGAGAAAGTGTGGATCGGCTATCAAGAACAGAATAATGTTTTTTCGTGGCAGTCTGGTGCTGAAACAACATTCACCAGCTGGGAAGACGGTAAATCCCCTTGCTATTTCTTTAAAACATATTAACAAGTGTTTCATACAAACATGTCTGCGTGCAATCTGTTTTTACACCATACGAACAACAGAATTGATTTACACTCAGGGGTCTAAAGTATATCACGACTATATTTCCTTTTCACTAATATTTTATTTAAAACTATCATTTTCCAATAAGATTTTCCAAAATCGCTTTTGTACCGTTACATTTTTGAATGTGTAACTACTTACCATCCGCTAGACATGATAATAAAGTATTTCTGAACGCCCAATCAAAGTAAGATTGTAAGATTGTGGCGTTTGAAAAACCAAATTACAAATTGGTTGTCAGAAACTTTATGATAATTTAAAAAAAATGGCAAATGAAAACCGCATTTATCAATCCACATTTTTTAAAAGTACAATCGCGAAAAAATTGACAACAGAACATTTTCTAAATAATCTTAAATGAAATATATAGTGAACAAATGACATACTTCTGAAATGTGATTGTAATAAGATCAATATAGGATGCTTACATTATATATATCGTATGATTAGGAGAACCAGATTCTATCGAAGATTGTGCAGCGTATGCTTTATCAGCTGGAAACTCTTACCATAAATGGTTCGGACTGCAGTGCTCACAACCTGCTGCGGGATACTGTCAGGACACTAACTTCTATACATGGGGTAACTATGTAAAAAATCTTTATGATGTGCATATATACTGATATATATGTTAATGTTACGAGTAGCTTTATATTTCTATCATTTCTTAACATTCATTGTTTTTTTAACATGAAAAGAACGAACATTTAAAGGAAATATGGAACAGCTCCATTTTTTAAAAGTTAAAACAATCAAGCATAATTTTTCATTTTTTTTACATGAGTTCAAATCCCGCTTGGGCTTTTATAAAATTATCATCTTTCGCAAAAAAATTTAGAACATATATTAGGTCAAATATTGTAAGATTTGAAAATTCTCTACTGGTAAAAGTATTTCAATCATAGTGTATTTTTATCCACATTAATAATATTGACATGTGTCCTATACCACCTTAGGTGTCAAAGTTACATTTTACACGGAACGATAGACAATAGATAATTTAATCTTAACTTTGAAATTTTCAATTACAAGTTGCCTCCACTACCCATGAAAGCACAACATACGAAATTACTACGGTGGTAACTACGAAAGTAACGACGGGCGTTACAACGGAAGTTACAACAGAGGCTACAACGGAAGTTACAACAGAGGCTACAACGGAAGTTACAACAGAGGCTACAACGGAAGTTACAACAGTAGTTACGGCTGAAGTAACTTCACCCTCTGTCATAACTGAGACAACACCAGCCACCTCCTCCTCATTTCAAACAACGTCAAGCTCAAACATTATAACAACTACCGTTTCTGGATCCTTAAACAACACTTGTGCTTGTTTTTGTCTTAAAAACCATACGAACATCACGGCAGAAGAACTGGAGGAGAAAATATTACAAATCAAGAACAACTTGACCGTTGATGCAAAGTCATTAACGTCTGCTATTCGACTACTGACCAGCGCCTACGATCCTCGGGCCTCGTCACAGAGCATAGGGAGTGTGGGGATAGCAGTCCTTGTATCCATCGGTTGTTTCTTGCTGGTGCTCGATTGTGTTCCTACAAATGGTTGCATAGGGAAAAAGAAGACATTTAATGTAAACTGACAACAATTTAGTTCGTGGTGTATAACCGTGATCCACGAACGTATATTTTACATCAAGAGTTAATACAAATGTCAAACAACTCTTAAAGGCATTATTGGACAACTTTGTTGTCTTTATAGCTTTGTAACCATTGCAATGATAACTTAAGTTATTCAGTATTCTTTCTTTAAGCATAAATTATCATGTAATTTTCATGGGGAAAATGTCTTTTTGTGTTGCTTTTTTTTCTTTTCGCAAATGTTAGAATATGAATACCTGAATATGTAGAACGGTTCTTTTTATGGTAGACAAGTTAAAGAAATATTCCTTTTTCATAATGTTACATATGAAATACTTCAATTGAGACTAAACACACCATATTTGAAAAATAATTACTCAACAAAGTATATAAAAATTTTCTATGCTGTGTTTTTCCTGAAATTTTTAGTTTGTTTGGGTTTTCTTCTTCTTTTTTTTTTGGGGGGGGGGGGGGGGGGGGGGGGGTAATCGGGCCTTCCAGATTCTTCTTGTCAGTGTGAAAGTCATTGTTTGAGCATCTTATAATATATAACGACGATTACTACGTTGATCAAAAAATGAAGTCCTTTTCAAAATTAAAATGATAATTATTATCCTGTTACACTTAAATGAAATCAAATTATTTTGTTTACAAAAGAAGTCTTAGATTTTTTTTAATTTATATAACAGTATCACATATTCAACCGATAGATCATTAAAAAACTTTCTGAAGAAAACGTATTATTATAAAAGTATAACAACTTGTCTAGTAGAATATCGAGATCTTTGTTTTTTTTAATAGAATACTGGCATTTTTAAAATCTATAGGGTGCATATGATAACTGGCATAAACTTGGTAGGTTAAATATGCCAACGGTAAGTCGGAAAGGAATAAAACTTTGAATATTGTATAACTTTTCTATTATGAAATGTTCATATAAATAACACAATTTTTTTGTTTTGGAGTTGTTACACATTAAAAGAATCAGTTACCATACGTTCGTTTTCTTGCTTGTTTCGCTTTGAAATCAAAATCATTTAAACCATTTGGCAGTTCCAATGTTCTGCAGTAGTTACACCGTCTTTCATCATGTGACTTTGAGATCACGTGCGTTCTTTTTCAAAAACCCAATGAGGTTAGCATTGATTAATTTTAATGTCGATCAAAGGTAAACAAATATGTAACAATAAAGCAAAAAGTACATTTTATTGTGATAGAATGATACAAGAACAAAGCATCCTTTTAGATTTTAAAAGATCAAAATAGCCTTCCCAGTGAAACAATAAGTGAAGTGGCAATTCCAATAACGCAGGCATTATTCGAGTTATAAGTGACAATATAAATCTATAGTTTGATTCAATATTTTATTCGGGTCAGTTTTTTAACAAACTTTCCTGAGCCCGGGCAATATTGATCTGTTGATGAATTGTCTGTCCTACACAGTAGGATAAACGGCATGGTTAGCAATTCCACATTGGTTATTTTGGTTTCGAGACATCATGATGTAGCCATCCATTCCCCAAGACGTTCCCCAGCTATAAAAAATTGCATAATTATAATAAACTAAAATATTTAAGTGATCGTTGATACAATGTAGGACAAAATATTGCTTTTTTCTTTTTTTTTAATAATGATGTGATTTTGTGTTTTGGTTGCCTGCGAAGAACAGTAAAAGATATTCGCATTTTCATTGAGAAGGGGTGATCTTAATAATTTTGAAACTTGGTTAAAAGATTAACACTGTTTTGGAAATAAAACAAAAACAGATCAATATGTAAAAAATTGTATGTAGTGTTTCTCAGCCCTAAACTATATTGAATTGTTACAAGTTGTTTTTATAATTATGTTTTGCAGGAGATTCACTCACTTTTTATGCTTGTTTCAAGAGAGAAAACATTGTGTTCACCAATTGTGAAATGTCTCACGAGGACAAAATTAAAAAAACCCAACAGATTAAGGGAAACTTAATTTCCATAGCTTGCAAACTCACCTATCAATGGACTCTTCCATCACCTTTAATATAATATAATCGATAAATAAGTATTTTTAATACAAATATGTACTTGCCTGTTCTTGACCAGCCAGTAGTCCTTGCCTTGATACACTCCGTACCCAACAATCAGGACAGCGTGGTCAAACACGATTGGATTGCAGGATTGCTCGTCATACATCCCTCCCTTGTACAGTTGGAACGAGGGTTGACTGGCGTCAATACATACCGTGATTGGACCCACACTGGCCACTGCTTTCTTAAGGGCCAGCTCGTCACCAGCAGGTACTTGGACGAAACCAGAGCAGGTAGCCCCGACTTCCGACGGACGAAATGAGCAGGTTTCTTTCTATGAACGGTTCATCAGGCATTAAATAGAGTAGAATTATTATTTTTCATTAATGCGAATGTTTGATATTTCAATGTAATGGCTGTGGAATATTTAATATTCATTAAAAATAATTGCATAAGACTGAAAATATGAACGACTTTGTCAAAAGGTTTTTTGTAAAACGCAGCTCAATTTTCGAGGATAGTCACTTTTTAACAGATTCATGCAAGGGTGTAATTTATGCATGATAAATAGATTAGTAATTTGTTTCATTTCGAGTATAAACTGCTATCTTTGATGTTTCATTTGGGTTGAAAGTAGCTTGTTTAGCAGGAAAAAAAATCATAACCTGCATTCGTAGGTTAAGAAAAAACTTTCCTGCAACTTGTGAATGTAAAAAAAGCCTTGAAAAGTTTAGAGGAATCACGAAATTGAGTCACCACCAAGGTTTATATGTTTTCAAACGATTTGCAATTGAGCCTGCAGTTATAATACACAACTATAAATGCTAAAAATATTATAGTTTAGATTTAGAAGCTAAATGTACTATATTTATTGTGTGTACCTTTGCAAGATAGGGATAAGATTCCTCTGTATCAATTCCTCCGTTTTCTTTTATGTATTTGTAGGCTTTCTGTGGAAGTCCTCCGTTACATCCCATGTTTTCTAACATTGATGAAGATAATATCGAATAAGTTCACAAATTAGTAAAGGACAACTCTTACATGTATCAATTTAAGTAACCATTATTTGTCAACAAATCGATAGAGAATAAAGCTGGTGTCATTTTTTCACTGTCAGGTACTTATTTGAATAATGTTTGAGATCTACTTCGAAAAATCATCATATAAAAATAAATTTTCGATGGAAATTGGCGATTGTAAAATTTGTAAAATTAAAGGGCCTTCGGATTTTAGCGACGATCAATAATAACTACGAAAACAAGCAAACATTAGCTCTCCTCCAAAATAAGCCGTTATACGGTATAAAGATTATTTTTATAACATCATACCTTTACTACAATCAAGCAGGTTTTGCTCTGATAGAGACACCAATTTTCCTGTTTTTCGGTAATGTTGCCCTTCCAGTCCCCCAGTGGTCGAAAAAGCCCAACAAGATCCACACTGCCCCTAAAAATACAAAAAAAAAAAGGTTTTAAGAGGACTCGATGATTGAGGCCAATTTCAGCCTACATTGATCTCCTTTGGAAGAAGAGCTCTATAAAAAAATATAGGAAAATACCCAAATTTAAAATGTAAATTGTATGGAATTTTTAATTACTGAATAATGGTTTATAGGTACGGAAATTCAGATCTGAAAGTTTTTGGTAGATCTGAATTTTAATTTGTTGACCAACGGGCCTCCTTAATCACCAAATCCTGCAGAGGTAATATCGGACTACACAGTGCTAAGAACCAACATTTGCACTTATTTACCAACAGATTCACAATTTCAGATACTCTTCGTCATTTTTGTGGGGAAGCATTTTTCCGAAAATCAGATGAAAAGTTTAATCAATCATGAATAAGCGAATTTTTATCCAAAGATTTCAACCGGATACCTGGTTTTTGACTGGAGTTACGTAACCTTCCTTTGACCAGTCCACTGTGTCTGGTAGCTGCAGATTGTTTGGCGGGAGAAATGTGCTGCCATTGACAACACTGTGTCCTCTCGCTCCGTTCAACATCGCTGCCATTTCCTCACTTGTCTGTCAAACAGTTTAGAATCAATTCTTTGAAAAAAATCTGAACAAAAGTGTAGCTGTTGGTTGTTGAAGGTAAAGATTTTAAGTGTTTGAAATATATCTGTGGTTGGAAAAGTGCATTTCGAAGCCACTTTATAACGACAACGAGAAATTCTAAATTTTAAAACGCGCTTGATGATACATATATATCATCTTATAAACATCAAAGACTTTGATGTTGTATGCAACTGAATAAATACGTTTTTTGGATTTTTTATTTGATGCTCTAACGAAAGATGCACTCAAGAGTAATTTCCCTTAAACTTTGCTTCCTGGTGAAGTTTGTTGCATGTTTATGTTTAAAGCTTTTTTTTATCTTTAAGTACATGTACATAAGTCAAATAGATTGTCAACAACTTTTAAGTTAATTGTGATTATTAGATAACAAGTGCACTGTTCAATGCAATAATTAATATATCGACCAAAGTTCTAACAAATATTTGAAAAGACTTGAGATGTACAATGTACAATAAGGGTTTTGTTCAATGCCTATACATGACAGTAAATAAACTAATTATATGAAGATGTATAAAGTAATTTTTAATCAGGAAAATGCTTTAAAAGTTTAAGTGTGCATGATTCAAACAAATACTAAGTACTTCAATAAGGGTTATTATCATTTTTTGTTCTGATCAAAACTCAAGTGTGTGATAGAGTTATAATTGGGTGTAGTTTTGATCTCATAGACTTATAATTTAATTATACATGATAGGTACGAAGTTAAAAGATTGACCAGGAAAAGAAAAATTGAACTTCGTTCTTTTGAAATTGCGATAGATCTGAAAATCTGCCTTGAACAAACTTTGATACACTTAACATGTAAAACTGTACTAAGAGTTTGTTTAACAAATCAATGCTTTTTAAAAAAAAATACCAAATGATATCAACGATTTTTATAAATGGAGTTATGTGTTTCAATGTCAATTATTTTAAGAAAATAATATATTATGTATAAGTTTATATAGTGTATATGGTCAGCAAATGTTTCCCTACATGTATCAGTTTTATCGAGATTTCAATCATTTTTGCTATAAGTTGACGTTTAAATTTTAAATAAAAAAGAAGATAATATGAAGAAACAAAAAAAATGCTCTGTTTTGTTGAAATGACGTTTTAATTCAATGCAAATTAAAGCTAAGAAAAAGAATTTGCAGTGTTAAATTATATTAATCATTGATTGCATGATTGTTAGACAAATATAAAGATTTATTCCCCCCTGGAAAATCACATTTGCAGAAGGCAACGCCCGTTAACGTTATTATACCGAACGACAGATGTAAGCCGTCTTAAGTTGAATATTTCCGACTTCAAATCTGAGACTTAGATATCTACGACTTAGCGACTAGGCTAGTTGCTACGATCTTGAACGCAGCCCAGATCTCGCGTAAGAATAATCATATGTGGGTTTAATAAACTGCCTTATTGACCGTCTAACAAGATGAATCTCTTGCATTAAGTCACCTTATATGTGATGGTACGGTGGCTGAATGCTATTTCCTATGTCATCTTTCCAAACCTGTCAGTTTATATCAAGTGGACCGAATGGTACATGTTCAATTTTCTTGTTTTCTTTTATTTCGTCTTATTTAAAAAAAAAAAGGGGGGGGGGGGGTAATTTGGGTTGGGTTGACGGATTACAATTAAGTACGTACCATATCCCCGAACTCGTTCATCCCGAGTCTGTAGCTGTGGTGACCATTGTCAGCCTCCATATTGTGTTCAGTGATTTTATCAATATTCTTTTGCCAAATCAGTCTCCTGAAAATACAAGTATTTATTATATAAGTCGGAAGACAACGGGTCGAACTGGGTCGTGACTATTCCACCTGGGGTAATAATTAAAGACGATCGCATATCGTCTAAACATTATTTTCTGACTTGAATATAGACATATAAACACAACACTGTCTGAATATTTGACGTTATCACGTGCACTTAAATCATGTCGAATTTGATTAAGGTGGCATTTCATTCACTTTCTTAATTGTAGATTTTTAAAAGTATCTACGTTTCTACGATGTTTTGCCCGTTTCAGAACCTGATGAATTGCTGTTCCAAAAAATGAACAATTTTTGAGCTTCATTTCTCTAAAAAAAAATAGATTTAAGTCTCAGAAATCTAAAATGTTTATGTATGTTTAGATGGTTCATCCCACCTCCTGTTTTCCTCTTGCTTTGAGTAGATTTTGTTGTGAATTTGCTTGAATTCTTCCCATTCTTTATCCAGGAAGAGCTCGGAAAGTCGACCATAGCTAGCGTACACACAACACACTAATACCAACAGGTATTTAAACACCTGTAATATAAGACCAACATGCATAGATTTTAAAACGGACACCTGTGTAATTGTCGACATTGACATATGTAAACTAAAGTTCAAATACTTTTGATATATTGATTTTATCGAAAAATATCAAGCAGGTAAAAAAAGAAAATAGAATACAGAAAACATAAACAAAACTTACCATGATCGTTTAGGACAGGAAGTTTAAAGAAACGGTCACAAATACAGGAAGTTATATCGTCTGATGCACACAGTCAAATGATCATGATTCACGGGTTATGATCAGGAAATATTAAAATTTCTCGACATTTGAAATCGGCACGAGCTACAAATTTCATTGAATAAAGGTCATTTGCATATTCAGTGGTTTGCGATTTTTCTATAATTATAAATACAATGATTGTTAAAGTCTTGAAATTGAAACGAAACTTAAGTTTGTCAGACTAACTGCACGCCTGACACTTCCTTGTTGAACTTTTTATTAAGAAGGCTCTTTAAAACAATGTAACGCATTGTTGTTGTTTTTTTAATTACCATGTTAAGACGCTCAGGTGATCAAATTTGCAATTGTCACATTATTTTGATGTCTTTTAAAATGATATCTTTTTTTTACCTATACCTCTGATAGACGACAGTATATATATTCAACCATTAGACAAAGGTCATTAAGAACATTGCAATTACTTTGTTAATGATATGAGACCTTTCAATGAGAGCGCAGTTAATAATAAGTGGCTATTTTTAAATTGAACATAATTTTAATGATAATGTTGCATAATGATTGCACCTGATAGGTCTTCGTTGGAAAATGGAGTTACTGCGCTTGCCTTATCCACCTTTTCCTTTTAGATCCGCTTACTGAGCTAGATAGGGCAGTAATGTATATCCGCATTATTCAGTTATTTTTTAGCGGAAGGAAGTCAAGTGTATTATTGTAAAGTTTATATTTTAATTAGCCTTTTAATTGAAAAAAATTATTGTCCTTTGTACTAATTTCCAATCTTTAGTTTAGAATTATTAATAAATATATAAAATATTTCAAGTTAAAATTCTTAACATATGATAATTAGTAATTGACGAAATCATTTCGATATTAATTTACAAAAGGCAATTAGATATTGAGTTCTCTGTAATCGGTGGTGCAAGTTCAAATGTGTTCGAGTTTGCAGCATTTACTACTGTATGTTCATGCTTCAAAATCCTGTGTGTGCGGGAGGGAGGGGGGTTGCGTATACCGACTATAACTTTGATTTCACTGATAATTTCTTGATTTTCACTTCAATTCTTTACACGTAGTTTGTATGCTCCCCAAAAATTGGGGGTGGGGGGGGGGGGCATCGCCATGATAATCCAATTTTTTATATGCTTATTTTAGACTCCTGCGAGAAAAAAATGGGCCCCTCCCTCCTCCTGCCAGATGCTACGTGCCTGGCATGTACTAAATATCTGTATATATTTTTAATCAATTATTTGCGTGGCAGGCAGGCAACTTCACTCAAAAACATGATGCTTGAACATTGAATCTTTTTTTTTTTTTTTACATGGCAATAGTTCTAGGTATATTGATGAAGTGATACAAGTGCTATAACAATTGTTGAAGAATTTGTTTTAAAAGAAAATCAATCCGCGGGGTCGAATAGATATTGGGGAATAGGGTAGTGGGATCACAAAACGAGTGTGTTAAACATTTTGAAGAAAGGGGGGGGGGGATTAATTGCGCAAAAAATAAAGACACCATGTTAATGATACTGACAGATGATACATCTTTGAAATATTGTTAAACACTTTCTTATGTTAGTCAATTGTTATCTTCAAAACGTGTACATTTAAGTTTTCCTGGCCCCAAATGGAGAACAACCACACGAATTGATTTTCCAGACAATTCTGATGCATTATTTGAGAGAGGTTTCTTTTATACAAATACCAGGATGATCATCTAATATGGATTCACGAAAACGATACAGAGTGCATTTTACACAATACATGTACTTGTGAACGCAGGATTAGGGTTAATTAATCAACACAGCATGGCTGTAAATATATCAATATAACCCGGCCAACTTTAAAAACACAACCCAGAGAGCAATAGTACATCGGTGCAGAGGATGAAAAAAAAAATAAATAGCCAGAATACATTAGCTCTAGCAGCAATTTGCAGACATGCTCCATTCGATATAAATAAAATATGATGACCTTGGTCTGGCTGTTTTAATTGCACATGCTCGAGTACATATACGTGTGGATCATGTCAAGGACATGTACAATTATCAGTGAAAAAAAGCAGACGTCACACAGAAGTAAGACTTTCTCGTGCTACATTTATAAAGTACACTCTTTTTCGTGTTCTTATAGAAAACAGCAATGCACCATCATAGGTTTGGGTATATACACAGTGTAAAAGAAATGAATGCAATTTTCTGCATTATGTAAAAACCAGAAAAATTATAAATTATTTTTAAATTGCTCAAAAAAAGTATCGTGGCTCTTGATTCTTACAAATGCCGAACTCGGCGCATGTAAAATTAGTGGTTCCCTATTTATATTCTACTTTGTCTCAAAATAATATAGATATGATACAGTAATTGGATATTTGAGGTTTTAAAATTTGTTAGAAAGTATTTTGTTGGGATTCTAAGAAAACTGTTGAAAGGATCCAATAATGGCATGAAAATAAAAAGCACATGCTCGTCTGCACGAATACGCCACAATTTCGAATTGGACGAGCTATAAAGATATAAATAATTCGATATGTGGCCCCATTATTGATTATAAGATTGTTATTAAGATTGATTAAAAATTGGCGGTAATGCAATATCTGTTGAGACAAGGGGAGGGCGAGGAAAAGTATTTTAATGGTGTTTGACTTTAGATCTGTAATGTTGATATAAGGGTTGACATGTTTGTTTTTGGCAAATCAGAAAATATGTTATATTTGAATAGTTTCGTAATCCGTGCATTGTCTAAACCTAATGCTGTATTCAATATGTGAAGTAAATTCCAATTAAATACTAACTCTGTCCATTCTCTGCTCTTTGCGATAGACAATACATTTTTTGTAGTGCTCTATCGTTTAAGTTTTCATCCATTATTCATCCTGATACGGTAATGTGCGCATGTACCGCCACTTAATGTTCCCAATAAAGATAGCAAAAAACCCACAAAGCGTTTTACCTGTAATTGAATGAAGAAAAAAATGTCCGATAATATTTTTACAGTACATGATCTGCACGACGAAATGCCGCATGAAATGGTTTTAATCTGATGATGGTGACTACTGCTAATTCTAACAGACTTCCTTGATTATAGATGATACCAAAGTTAATTCCGTAAAAATGTCACACTGATTTCCAGATATTTGCTGAAAAACGATTTGTGTGATCTTTTTATCGACATGGTGCTTTTCGGGGATCGGTCGAATTTAATTTATAGACTTTCAAGTTACATGTAGTTAAAATTACCCCAAAATTAAAAGGAAAATGGAGTTATAAACCAGTTTTGTTTCTTTTGAAAAACAATGACTTCCTCTGTTTTGGTGAGTTAATGAATTAATTACGAATAATTCATCAAATGATTAAAATAAATACTCTCCAAATTGCATAAGAACGCAGTTTTCTCCTTAAATGCTATAAACCAAAATAAATGAAGTTTTCTTAACAATACGTCCTTTACTTCACTGTTAACTGAATCATTGTTGGAAAAAGTTAATATTGAACAAAATATTTAAAGAATATATTTCCACATTTGTGATAATAAATGGTAAGTACAATAATTGCACATTAATGCCAAAATGACAAGTCAGTTGTTCATATGTTCGATTTCGTCTTTTTTAAACATCCATTTTAAAAATACAAAAATATCAATCAAATATACGATTTTTTTGACTTGAAACTTTCAAAATAAAATAAAATTCAGTAGAGCTCTTTGGATAATCACTTTTATTTCTAATTGCTTTTTTTAATAGGTGGAAGACCATAGAATTCTTTCAATCAATATTAAATTAATCTGGATTAAAGAATCTAACTCTTTTATAGATTTGACGTCAGAATATTTATTCTTTTCAATAAATTTTGTATATGGTAGGTAGGTGGGCATACATGTACTTTTGGAACATACATGTAGATGTGTAATCCAGTGACAGCATTCCCGCCCTCGACAAAGTGTCGTCGCTGACGGCATAGACAGAATAATCTTAGCTAGGACAATTTACCCAAAACTTAGGCGGCCGATAGAGGTGGCTTAAGTTAATCCTAAGTTTGTTTTACACAATTTTAGAAGTTTGATATACACCAATATCATAGTTTTGGTTTAATTGATATAAACATTAGCAATGGTCGTAATGAGCTGTAACATATTTCACATAGTATGCAAGAGGGCTGCTGAATATGTTGTAAACACGTAATGGTCAGTTTACAAGAAGCACTTGCAATTGTGACTATTTGTAAACTTGCAAAACCTGAGAAATTATGAAAAGGACGTTTTTAAACAAAAAACACCCTCAGTGATTTTAAAGACGACGATTGCCTCAATGCAGTATACATGTATTGACTTAGTGAAGAAATTATACTCAGACTAGGGAAATTACCTTATTGGTGGGGTAAGATGTAGAACAAACGATAAAAAGAAATCCACTATATTATTCTATCAAGTTTTAAAGGGGCATGGCCACGATTTTGGTAAAATTTATTTTTTTGATTTTAATATTAACAATGCTTCAGAAAGGAGTTTTTGAGGTCATTTGTTGAGCGATAAGCGAGTTACAGAGCTTGAAATACTTCGCTATGTAAACAAAGCGTTTGTTAACATTTTGAACGTTGAGGTAATAATTTCAGTTTTTAAACATAAAACGGATGTGTTAAACGTTAGGAACTGTTTATTAATGCTTAAAATACATTGCAAATAAAAAGATAGACAAATAAGCTGGAAAAAGACGTTTTATTGGTATATTGAACCTATATAAACAAAAACAGGGCACGAGCCTTGTTTACATGACAGAGAATTGTTAGCCATGTATTTTGCTTCAGTCTGACTAAAGCCAGCCCCTACTAATTCGTAGGGGCTGGCTTTAGTCAGACTGATTTTGCTTATAACTCTACGAATGATTCTGAAATTTTATTTGATCATTTCTAAACCATTGTTAATAATAAAAACATAAAAATAGAATTTGACCAAAATCGTGACCATGCCCCTGTAACGGCATCGAGATATTATGCCACAGGGGCAGTCTTTGAGAACGACTAGTGAATATTAATATTCATCAAAACAAAGAAGTAACAACAATAGACTGAATGCATTGCCTGAGATACATTGCTTTGAGCTTCTTAAAATTTTTAGGTACATATATTTACACTCATGCCACCTTGAATTTTTTTGTCTGTACATTTACCTCTACCTAAAAATACCAAGCACGTGTATCTATAAATATGATATCAACCTATGATAACGATTCATTACCAAATACATTCAAATTCGATAAAAGACATGAACAATTCGTATTTACTTTTTAACATAAGCATGACTTAGCTAAGACATTGCTAAGTTTGCTTTATGTTACGGTATAAGACATACTTAAGTATATCTTATGTAGGTCCTAAGATTCCGCCTATGTCCTACTTATGACCCTACTTACAATGTCAGTCAAAATCTTACTAGTAGCATCCTTTATGTTAAAAGCTCCTGTTTTCAATGGACATCGTTATGAACATTGTCTTTTAAATAAGTAATTTTCCATTTAAACTTTAGTTTGTGTTCGAAATAAAAAAAAAAGATTTAAAACAATCATAAGCAAAAAGATCGTGTAAATAAAAAATAACAGGCTCAGAACTACTTTTAACAGAAAAAATTAATTCATGCATTATATATGACTATGTAAAATAATAAAAGATATACAGGGAGAAGAACTGACTATGATGATTGGCAAGATTCTATGTGAAATCATTAAGGCAAAAATGAATATTTTATCATTGTGTTTCACAGCAATGAAAAAAACTTGACTTTGTTGTTTATGCTCTTTTTCACAAGTTAAAGTTCCAGCTACATCGTGCATAACTTTTTACGATGAAACGACACTTTTGATTATGTATGTTACTTGGTTTGACTTTGTAGAAAACCTATTGTGATAGTTAAATGTTTTGGTGTGACAATTTTGAAATCAAGAAGGCTTTTAGAGTATTAACAATAAACATACTTCTTTGAATTTTAATTTTAATTTGAAAAAAAATCTTTAAAATGGAAGATGATTTGTACAACGTTTTTGGGCGACGAATTTTAGTCACAAATCTAAAGTATGAAACCGCATAAGAAATACGCTCTTCATAATTATAAAAGATAATGCACACCAATTTTTTTCTTTGCATCTTACAGAGTCAATCCCTGTAATATCAGTTTACTTGTTTAGTTTTTAAAAAAAATGATCATTTTAAAGTAAAAATTGTTTGCACATACATTGTTATTTTGTTGTAAATGTGTTCTTGCATTCCTGAAATTGCCTTTCCCACTAATAATAATATTATTGCATTTATTTAAAAAACAATAATAAAGCAACGTTGTACACGCCATAATCTTCTGCAACTTCACTCTGAAATAGCTCTTAGATGATTGAAATTTGAAGATAAAACTGTTTTGTTTTTTGTTTTCTTTTTTTTTTTACATCGATTGGCAAAATAGATTTCATATATTTTTCGCTATCAAGATTTGCTAGATAGTACATAACTACGTGTACATATTGCATAGGGCATTGGGTATTTCCCGCAGAATCTATATACAAGCTCTTCTCGCGGTCATACAGCCCAGACAACAAGTGTTCGGAAACACAATGCAATTTAATCGCGGGGGCATGTCAAACAATTTTTAGACTAAAGTGGCAAAGATGAATAAAAGATGAGATTATCTATAGAAATGTTCTTTGGTTAAATATTCATGTGCTGAAACAGATTTCACAGCTCCAATCAATTTTAGCCCCCCTAATTTTAGTGATTTATCGTATCGTGAAATATGTGGAGTCTTAAAAAAGTTGCAAATGTGTCGAGAATTTATTTAAGTACATGTACCGTCATTGCTATCGACATTGTTTGTGTAAAAATCATGTAAATATGTAGGTGTAATTCTTTGAAATTCTGCTTATTTCCCCCAAGTTTTATTAAATGTATAAACGAAAGATAAAAAATATCGACTTTCAAAGAAACTAGCAAGGAAAATTATAGATTGATGACTGTTCAAGTTATTGACCAATATGTAGTTTACTCGTCAAGGTAGAAGGTCGTCTCTTTTTCATGTATGTGCACCTCCTGGATAACATATAAGATAAATCAACGTAGCATTAGGGAGGGGGGGAATGAACGGAATGGAAATTGCTTTTACTGTGCAAAAAATGGCAATAAAAGCAAAATTGAAAAGTGATCGCAGTGGCCAGTAAATTACTAAGAACCATACTCTGTAATATAAAGAATAAATTCTTTGTCAAAACGGTATGTAACCTAAAAATTGCTGATGGTGCTTTACAATGTAATCTACAAAATGAAACGGATTTGTAAATCTCAACTTTGAATTTCTTCTCCTCAGGAATTTGGGGAGGAGTTCAGGTAATATAAACTTCCGTGTTTATCTTTAGGTTTTTTGGGATTTGATTTCAATAATTTATAAGTAATATAAAATACCAATTGATGTTCTTCTAAAAGGGGCAAGGTCTTGGTAGATATTGTTATGTCATACATGTACCTTAATAATAGATCATTTATACCGTGTTTATCTTCAGCGTAGCTTAAAAGCTGCAATTTTCAGCGTTGTGGTCAAGCGTACATAATGTTAATATTACTCTTTAAGTGATTTTCAGTTTTACACGACAAAAGATTGCATTAACATGCTGCACGCTGTCATAACTCAGATACTGTCTCAACTGTGTCGTAAAATATGATTGAGAATTATATAAGAGGCTCATATTGAAAAGATTGGTCTTTGATTCTCTCTTCCATTACATCATTTGAATTCTTTAGAAGCAGTGGTCACGCGATAAGTTCTCCCTGACAACATAAACAATTCTAGATAACGGCGTTGACGGCTAGCATGGAGAGAAGAAATAATCGCTAAATGTCTTCATGATTTCGTAATTGCTCTTCTACTTTGTCTCTCGGAACGAAAACACAAATAGTCTAAAAAAATAATAATTACTCTTTATTGACCATATTTGATTGATTTGTTCTACAGATCGCGACCTTCTAAAGTTCTCCATTAAACAAATCTCATTAATGTGCTTTGTTTTGTACAAAGCTTACCAAAACTATCATCGTTCACGAACAACAACATTTGTTGTTACATGAGCAAAGATGGAATTTGAGTCAAGGGATCTCATTTCCTCGTCAGACATTGAACAAATATATGCATTTATACACTTCTGGGAAAAAACAAAAAAAAGTATGAAAAATATTTATGCCACTATGTGTAAAAAAAAATATTGTAAATGACCATGATCTTTACACTATGCATGGAGCGGCATTCATAGAGTTTCCCAGGGTAATCTTCTATAGCCATCGTCGGAACCCACGGTTTTTCTATCTGTCACACTGCTTGAAAAAAATGTAACGGGTAGAAAACCCGTGGGTTCCGACGATGTTCTTTATCCAGTGTGGTTTGATCCTTGACTTTTGACCATACGGTCTACAACTAATGGCGGTCTTCTACTCTTTAAAGTTTTATGTTTGGCACGCAAAGGTTTCTCAATGTATATGTATTGAGCAGACAGTACTCTGATGTCCAGATTATTTCGACCCGGACCTTTTTACCTCCTAACCGCAAATTGTATTCTTCTATTGAAGTACCGGTGTTGATCAAGTATTAAAAGAGTTCTTGGAATATTATGAGAGAGAGAGAGAGAGAGAGAGAGAGAGAGAGAGAGAGAGAGAGAGAGAGAGAGCTCTTTTCACAGAGAACAGAGAAACTACCCCGATATTCTATGATGCATTAGTCACTCATAACACTAAGTTCACAGGGCGGTAACGGTTGTCATTCAAGATACATGTATATTGAATTGGATCAAATTTCACTGCCTTACAGGTGAATGTAAGCGTATCCCACACAATGCCAGCCGTGTATCCTAAATGAGAACTGGAACAAAAGGAGATCTGTCATCGGAGACGCTAGGATTATATCACCAAAGGTTAGTTTCCACCTGGGAAATCAAACTAATGAGCAATATATTGTTTCGAACAATGCGCGTCCATATTCAAAACTCATGAATACTCATATCTCTACCGTATGTCGTGTGTTTCGGCACCAATGAGCTGAAGAAATGACATTTATTTCATAAGGATCGCGTTTTAAAGAACAAAATTTGATAATTTTTTTATTCTTTGGAGGCAACAAATACATCGGTAGCTCCTCTCTGGTTCAGTTGCCATTTTCAAACCAACAAGACTCTTTATACGCAGTTTTTCTATTTGTGTGTTAATGACACGAAATGGTCTCCAAATGATTACTGGTTCAGCAAGTACGGTGTTGCATTTGAAATATAAAATACTAGTGCACTTACTTAAAATAGAAATTATACATTGTTCATTTACGAATGTGGAGAATACTGATGTATTCTCATAGCATTCAATGTTCAAATGTGATTTTATTTCACACCAATATTATTTTTCATGATGACGTTATTCTTTAAAAAAAAAAGTCAATAAAACATCGAAGATCTGATAGCTATAATAATATTCAGATTGCATAGGACCGGCCTAATTATTTATGTACAGTATTATAGTTTTTTATTTGACGTATGCAAAATAAAAGTTCTTAACGTTCCATTTCGTAAACCTAAGAACTCGTTAATGCTTCTGGAATATGAATTCAAGACTGTTATACGTGTGCCTTTATTGTACAGTTGTTAATTGATCAAAGGTACGTGTACGTGTAAACAACTGCAACGTAAGTCCTTCATGTCGGATCATGAATGTCCATTATCTGATATAATTCAACATCTCAGAACATATATGTGACTGGTTAAAGACAACAGAGATTTTTATTAGGTACACCCGCAATTTTTGTCTTTGTTCTATAATTAAATCAATATCACTGCCTCGACGTTCTGCTCTAACCGTGTTGTGTTAGCAATCATAAATTGAAAACAAATAGGATATTAACAGTGCTCGCTAATGATGCGTGTTTTGTGTGTCTGCAAATAAACTATGGTTCTAGCTTCTGAACAAATCCGTGTACAAAAAGGTTTATTCCATGTCTTCCACTAACATTCTAAATTATTTCATCCGGATTTCTTGTTTTATTCCACCTAATATACAATAAGAAGTTTATAATAGATGCTATTTATTGATATCTTTACGTAAGAAATACTTGCCAGGGTTAACATGCTCTGACATTGCTAAAAACCAACTTCAAGAATAAATCATAACACACTGCCAATTACCAGAGCTAGACACAGTATTCAATTAATATACACTCTAAGGTGTGGCAAATCTCTTTCAGTTTCAGCGGAAGTTGACTGCCTCTGGCAACTGTAGTTGTGTTTGCGACATATCTGTTCCATGTCGGCACCTAAAAACTTTCTGATGGAATTGAAATAGTGTGGAAAGAAAAACCAATTTGTTCACAATTTCTGTTAATGCTTTTGGTTATACATTTTATTTACTTTTACAGCTTTAATTATGCAGCATGTTTCATGGAAAAATTATCAGACCATGCACGACTTTATCATTTATCAATAAGAATATGTCGTAATCTTTCTTTTAAGTCAATGTCTTTTTATTAGTGTTTTGTCCAACTATCGGAACGGTATTTGCGGTTGGCTATGGTGGTTTTTTTTTTTCAAACACAATAAATTGCACAATAATGTATTCAAATGAAACAATTCACATTAAGTTTACAATTTACATAAATTAACCGTTTTAGCACATTAGCACACAACCCCCCCCCCCCCCCTTCAAAAAGAGAATAAAAACAGTAAGTCGGTTTTATGAGGATATTTAAATTTCATTCATAAAACTATATGTACACGGGTACATGTATATGAAGCATATACAGAGTAACTTTTCATACAAAATAAACTAACCCCCCCCCCCCAAAAAAAAACACCACCAAACGAACAAACAAACAAGTAGATTGTAGTGAAAAGTTGTTAAACCGTTTCAAACATTGCGTATCTAAATTGAATTAAATGTAATTACATCCTTTTGAGCATACGGTTACTCATTAAAACACTGGCATTTAATGTCATTTTCACTCAAATAAGCGGAAACTGGAATGCTTGTTGCAGAGAAGCTCAATATAAACTCAATTTCCCCACACCATTTGCTTCCAGGAAGAAAATGCTGTCGTCTTAAAATAAAAAGAAAAGACGATAGTTTTTAAGACGTGTCAACATAAAAGAACACAGCAACACGGGAAGGTGAGAATTTTATTTGAATGAGAAAAGGAACGATCCCTTGTCCTGCCCTAATATGTAGTGGGGACAAATCATCATGTTTCAAACATTTTATTTTAACAAAAGAACAAAACATTTACGTTTATGGCTTTCAAAACAACATAAGACTGTGTACAATTTTATTGCTCCCATTTGTAACATTTAGTGGCACTAGTACTTGTATCTTGCATCATATTTAAAAGAAAATAGCAGCTTGCATACTCAAGTCGATAGAATTTCTTATTTAATTGATCAAAAGTGTTTGCAATGTATTGCATATACTCACTATAAATAATTATATTCAAGTTTTCATCTTTTTTTTTTTAGCTTTCGATTTCGTGATGGATTAGATATTTCATGATCATTTAATACAACGACAGTTTCAACAGTGAAATATTATAATCACCATTACAACGAGAGGTTCTGGGTTCTTCAAGACTGAATTACTAGACTTAGAAGTTGCTCATTAGTACAGTACACTAGCGAGACAGGAACCTTGATTTTACACCCTTGATTTTACAAAAATTATTATGACTGATCATCTGAAAAAAAAAACCCTTTCATATCAAATAGAAAAGTAAAACTTCCACTGATTTTTTTCTTAAATTATTGATTTCATCTTTTAAAAAAATAGTTCTTACGTTTTGTGCAACTGTTTTACATTTTGTACATAGAAAATAATGATCTCTTGTAAGAAATCAAAACAGGGTTCAGAATCATTGTCTATAATTGAAATGAGTTAAAATCATTGAACCAAACACATCTATTGCTAACAATCCTTTCAGTTTTACTGGTTGTAGCATGCACAATATCTATAAAACCGTTGCTCAAGTTTTATGGACCATAATAAGTCTTTCAATGAGCAATAAGTGGTTTGTTTGCGCCCTTGTGAAGATCGTTCCTATTAAATTAAGTTCACCTTCCTTTTTCAGTTTTGGTGCTGTTTAGCCTATCAGGGGACAGCTTTTTGGCGCGGAGGGTCCACAATGGGCCTTTCCCATATTGCATGCTGGAACGGAGTTAATAATATTGAAGTCGGTGCAGTTCTGTTGAAGGTTTCCGATGAGACTCAACGACTCCACGCAATATGGACATGTGCTTTATTACAATTAAATAATAGTTATGTGGTGTTTATTCAATCTTCCACTTATTAGGCAGAAATTGAATTACATCGCGTAGGTTAGGTCTAACATTTTTTAAAATACTAATTATATCACATCATTCGATCGTCCTTATCTCCTACAACAAAGACCTGTATTCCAGCGCCAGTCCCAAGAGAGGCGCTAATGAAAATTGAATCTTCATATAAAATAGTATTGCCTACAAATTGATTTTCCAACCTCGGCTGTCTGAGGGAAAAAACACAACACGATTTATATTACATTTTTAACCGCATTGCCCATCTTGGGTGATGACAGAAGAACGAAATGTGTAAATGTGTAAAAAAAAAAAAAAAAAAAAGTACTCACAAAAATGTAACAAATACATGTAATTGTGCACTGCACATTTGCGAAAACCCATTAAACATTTAATTTAATAGCCACTTGCACGTCTCACAAAATAAATGCGGTTGTCCAATGAATCGATTTTTTCATTGTATTCTATTTCCTTGCTAAGGTATTTTTTTCACAAAATCTACATGCCTTTTAAATGCTTTCGTTGATTTTTTTTAAAAAAAAAAAAAAGGAAAAAAGGTCCAGTAGACGGTAATTCTTCCCAAACTAGAACCTCGTGGGTTAATCTTCGGACAGATGCGTGACTTCTCTTGCCTGCTTGATAAATTGTTAATGAATCTCGGTTCACTGGAGAGGTAATTGCACGTGGTTTTCTTGCGAAGAAGCATCGTCGGCAAAAGATAAGAAAAGTGGCGGACTCGTGTAACTCCTAAAAATTTCCGGAGACCAGCAATACGAACTGTCCGGTACTGCGAATAAATGCAATCTTTCCGTGCGAGGTTTTGGGTTTTACAAAGAATTTAATCCATCGTCTGGTGGATGTTTTTTCTTGTAAACTTCTCTTACTTATTGGATACGAACTGATCTGGTGAACCAGCGATACAGTTTTCAACTGTACAAATGTTAGCGCGATGAAAGTTAGCCTTGATTGGATAATGAAAATTGTTATTGATCCAATCGAATAGCTCTTTATTATTGTGCATTATAACTAGAAATGTGGTGATAATATTTGGAAAGGGGATGGAAATCTGGAGGATCCATGCATATAATTTTCCCCATTAGCATACATTCTGGGATATCTAGCTATTTTAAACTGTGGTTGTTCCTCGGATAGAAGGAGACTGTGCGTTTTGGGTCTTTACTTCGAGAGTTTTCGAAAATCAAACTTTGATTCAGTTTTGCAACTTTACCATTATGGAATTAACAACTACTGCCAATTGCTTTGTCTTGTTTTCACTGATTACCTTATTCGGTATTCATAAAGGTATGTATTGTTTTTGAATACCCAGAATCGATTTCTTTTCAGGCTCGTTTTTAAACCGATTTATTCCTATTTGCTCAACGAAAGAGATTTAATTAGTTTTGCTTTAAAAATCAGACTGTGCAAATAAAAATGTATTCATTAGCAAAACTTAATATACAGTAAGTCTGCAGGGCTTGGTAATGAGTTAGCAGAGTTGCATACATGTAGTTGTATCAACACATTAATGATAATTGAAGTGCTTAGAATTAGTAATAATAAGCTATTGAAGATTGTCCTAAGTATTCCCTGATCACAGTTTAGCGAAAATTGTTCGGTCTCAAGAGCCTCTTGGAGAAATTCTTGTTACAACTATCTTATAATTAGCAACAACTTGCAATTCTGTTCAGATTCGGGCACCTGCCGCTAAAATAAATCAGAAAAACGGCCAGTATTTGTGATCGGAATCAATAATGCCCCCCCAATAAAACGAGAACAGACAATTGCAGAGAATGGTCGTAGTTCATTAAACTAAATTATATTTCTTATTTCGGATGGAGATGTGTTACTTCTTACAGATATGGTATATATCCCATCAATTGTGTTTCGAAACAGAAAAAAATATGATGAACTAGAATTTTTACTTTTTACCATTTCCATCAAACCGGAGGAGACATGAGTAGGAAGGACTGGATGCATCCAATTATCTTGGGTGTCTAAGACTTAGAAGAAATTCTTAGAGCAAACCCCATAGTTTGATCTAATGTACAGGGAAAATTGCCACGACCTTTTCCCCTGATTTTCTGCAAGACCACAGTTTGGACTTGACACTAATGTCATATCTATAGAAATGAAGATTGAAGAGATCGTTGCTTTTACAGTGACAGAGTTTCAAGAAGAATTTCTGTAATCATCTAGAAATAAATTTATATTATTGTCGTTAGGGGCTAAAGGCAGAGTAGCAATAGAGATATGTTTCATAATCTATCAAACAAGTCACTTTTTCGATATGCAATTTCCATGTTGACTTTCCGAATAATAAAATTCACTTAAGTAACCTTTGTAAATGTAGACGAGGTTATTTTCTAACATCACGTGTTCTGGGCTGCGTTATATACAATTTCTTTAATTAACATTTTTTTTACACCTTGCATTTTATGACAGACTATGGAAGAAATTAGATGGATTTAGCAACCAGAATGAATAATTAATTCTTTCCATGGAACATGATGATTTACTCGGAGCTTGTAAAATAAGAACAAAGAAATATTCTTAAAATCAATTACTACGCGAGTTACCTTTTGTAAACCATAAGAAAACACACTGGGGGGTTTTTAATCGTAAAACATGAGCAAATGTCTGGATCATGAGTTTGTTTCAACAAAGTTTGTGTCATTAACATTTCAGATGAATATTCTTTACTTTTTCATTGGACTTCGTTTCGGTTTTTTTATTGTTGTTTCAATTTTGTTCCGATCCAGAGGGCTGCCTAATGAAAATTTTAACACGATTACCGGCCTCCAGCCCTAAATTGCATGTGCATAATTTCCCCGGCAGACAAAAAAGTGCAGCTTTATCAGGCAAACAGTTGATGCATAATAGAAGGTGAAAGATAAAAAAAAATACAATGCTTGGTATCAAACAATACCAGAGGGCAAATATTACACAGTCTGTCCCACTGTCATCTTGGGCAGGCGTTTATATCATTGGCATCGCCCCCGAATTGACATTTATCCATACATTGATAGCACTCAGAGTTCACAAAAACTAAGCCTAGATATGTTAATATTGGGTCCACAACATTTCTATGTGACATGATAATCGCTTTAGAAAAAGAATCCCACACTGAACACTTTGATAACTTTAATAAGTAAGGTAGACCAGTGCTACTATTTAAAATAATAGAACATTAGACTGGTATTATACGCTACGTACACTGATTTCTCATTGATTACTTTGTACTCTGGTGATCTAAACTGCATACTGTGATAAGATAAGCCAAAAGTGCAAGGTGAGCCAGGAGACTTGTAGAACAACTAGCACGGATTGTTGCATGAAGTGCACGGTCAAGAAATCAGCAAACCTTGGAAAATGTACAAATACGTGCTAAAGAACATGTACATGCACTTTTGTAACTTTTAGTTGCCGATACAAGGACTTGATAAAGGTGATATAAGAATTTACCTATGGGCAATGATAACAGTGTTAAATGGTTCTTGAACTGTTTAAGAAAAACTTACCAATAGAGGAGCATTAAGGCTAAGTATTTGGGTCACATGAAATTTCTTGCTAAATATTGCAACGTTCAATATTTTCTACATGTGGAAATCTGAAAAATTCTGTTGATGGAATAAAGACTCTTTATTATGAAGTTCCAGAGCTCCTACATGATGCATTACTCCGATAGTTCTCTGGATCTCGTTGGACATTAGTGTTTGTAAGTACATGTATATGAATTTTTTCGCCTTGATGGACAGAGACAACGAGTTGTTTATTTTAAGCTTTTGGTAAAGTTCCTCATCTCCAATAGATTAAGAGCTTTTGTCACCCAGACAACAAAATGCCTCATCAGGTCTGTGGCCATCTGGTGGAGATTTACAACGAGTTGCCCACCCATTATGTCACGTATTAGGGTTTTTTACCCTCCCGAAGGGGACATAACCGGAGTAATATTAGAATTTAAGCACAGAAAAGGTTGTTCTGTTTAAACATAAAACCGAGACGCATTTCCTGACTTTCGGTAATTGTTTTGCTGTTTATGGTATTGTTTCAAGATTGTTTCGTGGTCATTTCACTAAAGAGACAAATACATTTTCTAAATATTTCAGATTCTCTGGCTTTATGACAATATATAGGAGAGGCGGTCCCATAACATGGCCGTAAACATACGTGTGTTTATGAACCTTTCGGCGAGTTAGGAAATAAAGTACCATGTAATGTAAACCTTATTACTTGTTAGTCAGCAATATCGCGTTTCTCAGCTCATTAGCAGTCATTTAAATTTCTCTTTCAGGTTTAACGATAGTTTTTTGATTGCTTGCTTCGTGCATGAAGATAATGGCAATACACATGCTAATTGTATGAATAATGTAATATCTAATTCGTTTATTTGCTGTTGTCAAGCCATTACTTTTTAAAAAATTTAATTATCTATCAATTTCATTAACCGATTGATATATTATTCATTTGTTTCTTCTATAGCTATGATAGTGTGCAACACATTTTTATACATCATCATTTTTTCTATTATCAAGACTTAACAACCATCATTGGGTAATTATAAACAGTTCTGATACTGTGATGCAAAATCGCGTGCATTTCGCAATATAGTTTATGATGGCTCCAAATGTATCATCAATTGCAAAAACTGTAAAATGTACACTTGTCTTATTTCCCACTTGGAACCTCCATTAATATCAAAAGAATCGGATGGACTTTTGGTATACTTAAGTAATGATTTCTCGAATAGAATATAATTATACTAGTTTCCCACTTGGATCTCCTAATAATGTAACAGAAGATAATAACTGTGAACCTTAGGTATACTGTAAGAACGATTTCACATTCTGAATTAAAAAAGCTTACGTTATTAATACACTTTTAAAAACTGAAAATCGAACATGTCAAGCGCTTGATGATCCAATCAAATACATTTTGTACCGACGTGAGAAAATGTGTGGAATTTTCGCCATCTGATGACCTGATCCGATAAAGTGGTGCCAAAACACTGCCTAGTCTTTCATCTGCTTGGAGACACTTCATTAAACTAAAAACTAACTATTGATCAAGCATCGACCGTCACCATCACGGTTTATCATCGGGCGTTCTATCCAGAACGTAATGAATACTAACTTATCCGGAGTTAAATTATTTTTTTTTCTTCAGTAGAAACGGGTCTTCCATTTGCTGTTTGAAAAAAGACGTCTTATCTTATTGATAAATGTCCTTGCTCTAGGAAATATTGGTGATGTTTGGGTGGAAATCAGTAACGTTTTTGCGATATCATGAATAATTATCTCTTCATTGACTGTTTATAGTGTTCTATGTGTCTCTAAATAACAATGTGAAAAATCATCGTGTAACTATAACTACCCCAATAGTATATTATCCTATAACCGGACGAAAGGGTTAAAGCAATATCATGTTATTTTGTGTTATACCCATCTTCGTTTTATAAAGGTGCTGATAAACAACCAAAATGTAGGAACTGTGTTTTGCTCTTTTCCTATGTGATAATATTGATTCCAAATTCCTCCACATCGTAAATTAATTTATCTTGTTGCATAATTACACTTAACGCTTCTTTGAGACCCCCTCCAGCAATCCATTTTCGGCAGACATCTTCGATATCACATGTCTACTATTGTTTCATATTAATGATTTCTGGCATTATTCAAAAAACAAATATATCTGAATAATATATCTATATATTTTCTTGATATTAATTACAGGTCTCGGACAATGGTCAGATTGGTGGACGTATTCAGGATTTTCAGGTAAGGGGGGGGGGTTAAAAATATTGCCAAAACTTCCTCAGTTCAAGTTCACTTACTGACGACAAGGTTCTGATATATATCCAACTCTTGTCCCAAAAGAGCAGAACCCCACATCATTAAGACTTATATTTAAACCAGACCGAGTGAATACAATTTATTTAACACGATCGTTTCCAACTTTAGGTCCGTCTAATTGGCGCATCAATAAAGACTGGATTCTATGCAGTGAGGGGAAATTACAGTCCCCCATAAACATCTCGGCGGAGAGTCTGCTCTTCGATCCAGGGCTCAAAAACATCATTGTGACGGGAAATAAGGTAGCCAACCAAACTGAGATTCCTCATTCCTCTGTCTTTTTCATTAAGGTGTTATTTTTTTTTCTCTCAAATCAAAGTACTGCTAAAACAGATAATTCAACACGTAGGAAGTTTTTCTGTTTATATACATCATAGATTTAATAGGTAATAAAGACAACTCTGTAGATTGAATGACGGTCAGTTTTTTTAGGGTGGTCAGACATTTGTATACCGGAATTAAATGGAATATCGGGAATTTGACAGAAGAAAAAAGACAATGTATCACATTTGCATGATGAAACAACTCCAGCAAAATTCTGACCTCATTTATTCATTTATATCTTTTCATAATACATATACATGTACCATTATATAAATAGTGCCTGTTTGGGAGGGTAACAGTTGAAATTGACACCCCGAGGAAACAAATGGTTTGAGGTTGACAATGGTTTTCGAGGGGTGTCAATTTCAACTGTTATCCTCCCAAACAGGCACTATTTATTTTATTATACTGAATGTCTTAATTTTAGAAAATTTTTATTTGCTTTTATATAATAGTTTACGCGCATGTAAGAAATCGTTGTGTTACCCGTTGCTAAGTGTGTTGCTAACGCTGAGGGTATTAGAACGGATTATCAACTGCGTCTAAACCAATCAGAGTTCAGTATTTAACATGAAAGTATAATAAAATAAAAATGTCAACTCTATAGGTTTCTGGGAAATTGACAAACTTGGGAAATGACGTGACATTCTTCGTGAGCAGTACCGATTCTGTGTCTTTCTCTTTGGGCCCCCTGCCTTACGTTTATAAACTGTCACAGATTAAGTTTCACTTCGGTCGGAAGGACGGAATGGGAACAGAACACTCAATTGACGGGAAACAATTTGATGCAGAGGTATGATAGAGATCAATTCAATTCAATAATTAGATAGATCTATAATCACAACAACTGTTTTGAATTCTTCGGGCATTTGTCACAGCCTTGTAATTTAGTCAAATGAGCGATAATTACATGTTACCTCTATAATTATTTTTTTTGATGATAAATGAAGCAGAAAACAACTACTGAGGCAACTCAACACAGATTATCTGCTATTAAATTTGAGCTTATTTTCCAAATCCATTCAACATCAACGCCTCTGCTACTGTTCATGGATGTTAAATTGTTATTGAATCTGAGTTATTCGATATCGTTTTAACCGTTTTTACTTTGACGGGTAATCATCAACAGACTATTTATGTCACCTGAAATAGTGTCAGTGCAACCTAACTGAACAAGTGAACAATCCTAGCTAGAGTAACTTAAGAAACTTTGAAATCTCAGAGAAACCTAATATTTTAAGAATGCAAACTTTTTAGAAAAGAAATCTAACGCTTAACTACGAAAGACGAATAGGGCCACTTAAAAAAATATTTTTATCTCGTAATTACGAGAAAAGATCTCGTTATTACGAGTTAATTATCTCGTTATTACGAGAAAAGATCTCGTTATTACGAGTTAATTATCTCGTTATTGCTAGAAAAGATCTTGTAATTACGAGAAAAGATCTCGTTATTACGAGTTAGTTATCTCGTTATTACGACTTAATTATCTCGTAATTACGAGAAAAGATCTCGTAATTACGAGAAAAGATCTCGTAATTACGAGAAAAGATCTCGTTATTACGAGTTAATTATTTCGTAATTACGATAAAAGATCTAGTTTTGAAATGGCGCGTTTCATTATTCTATTCTTTTTATATAAAGTGTATGAACTACTGCAATGTCTATTAATATACACTTACTTAGCATGATCATCGTTTTAAATGCATAATTTGATATAAAATCGGACCAAGCAGATTTAAAGAAATTTCAGAAGAATTAGCAAAGCAAATTGATTAAAAAATTCATTGAACTGTATGTCAATAATTAAGAAGGATACGTGTTATTTTTTTTCAGACTCCAAAATGTTTATATAAAATCAATTATTTTCAATATACATGTTGGTTGTGTATGAACATATAAAACACAAATTCGGGTAAATCCTGTGTATCCATATCCATGACTGAAACTATATAGTCATTAAAGTTATCTGTAACTAATAAAACTGACTATAGGACTACCTGGTATTTACTTCGGAGTGGGATTATAATATATATAAGTTGAATAGAAAAATTACATAAAGTTCTTTCCTTTTATTAATACCAGATAAAATGTCGAAACCAATTATTTTGGTATGTAGAAATTAATAATTAATGATCGTTGTTATTTTTAAATATTGATCAAAATTGAATCAACGTTTCTGGAATGAAAAAGATAGACTTAAAGTGTGATCCAGTCGAATTCTTTTTCAGAAACGCACCATTTTATATAGATCTTTTCTCGTAATAACGAGATCTTTTCTCGTAATAACGAGAAAATTAACTCGTAATAACGAGAAAATTATCTCGTAATAACGAGATCTTTTCTCGTAATAACAAGAAAATTATCTCGTAATAACGAGATCTTTTCTCGTAATTACGAGATCTTTTCTCGTAATAACGAGATAACTAACTCGTAATAACGAGATCTTTTCTCGTAATAACGAGATAATTAACTCGTAATAAAGAGATCTTTTCTCGTAATTACGAGATAAAAATATTTTTTTATGTGGCCCTATTCGGCTTTCGTACTTAACGCTAATATTTAGCACCAAAACAAGATACATTAAAGAAACAGAATTTTTAATGTTTCTTTAGAGGGAAGCAGGGCAAATTGTTTGCTTAATTTTATGTTAAAGAAAATGATATGAATATATATATATATATATATATATATATATATATATATATATATATATATATATATATATATATATAATCTTCTTCGTATTTTAATTTGATTTTATCTAAAAATTAATTCTTTTTGTTTTTAAAGTAATCCCTAGTCAGTAGTCTACAAAATTAGTTTCCCTTTTACATGTTTATATGAGGCATAAAAAGATGATGATGAAATCATTACAACTTTTGATGAACTTGTATGCATGAAGTTTGTGTTTATGGAGGCAACAATTTTATAACTTTTCACACTGTTGCACTTGATCCAATCAACATCACGCACTTTTTATGTACAAATTAATAAAGGAATGTCAAATCATTTAATCGTAAAACATGTAGAGACAATATCTTTATTAATTTAAGCAAGAAAATAAGCCAAATTTTCAATTTAATGTTCATTTAGTTACTTTCTTGTTACTGTATGACAGCATAGTTACATTGTGTCATAATCCGAATTCCGCACCAAAAAGCTGCTTGTATTTTGTTTTTGCCGTCTTTATGACATTTGTCCATGTAAAACGCTAATAAACAACTAGATTAAGGCTTTATGTGACAAAACTACCGTTACATAATGTTGTAACCTTTCAGGCCTTCCATTTTTACAATACTGAAGGTCACGTTTTGTTCCTTCTAGGTCCATCTAATGGCCTATAACTCGGATCTTTTTAAAAACTACTCGATGGCTGAACGAGCGCCGAGGGGACTGACAATAATCTGTCTTTTTATAAAGGTACTGCACTCACAATATTATTATTGTCTCTCAATTGCACTACCGTTACGATGTTGTAAATTACTTTTTCTATCTATATATCTTTATCAATAGCAACACAATTATAGAATTAATGATATGGTTAAAATTTAGTCGTACTTCATGTGGTTCCCTTAAGTTTATTAAAGTTATTGATACGATAAAATACCTAAAACCTATTCAGCCTTTTTGAATAATGGCGTTCCTTACTTTCAGACTAGCAGAGATACAACTCATACAGAACTAAGCAAGATTACAAATATGGTCAGCAAAATTCAGTTCAGAGGCAAGTGTTATTTCAATTTCTATTTTTTTTAAAAAAATATAAGTAATCAACTATCTTCATTTTTTAAAAATTGACTTGATTTTGTTACAGGTAACACGACTGATATCGATGAAATATCTATCCAGTCGATTTTACCTGCCAACCTCCAGTATATGACGTACGAAGGGTCGGTGACGCAACCCGGTTGCTATGAAACAGTCACGTGGATACTTCTTAACAAACCCGCCTTTGTTGGAGAACATCAGGTTTTTTGAAGAATTTTATTTCTACGATCAAAATTTTTAAAAGAATTGAAAGAGCCTGAGTTTATTAAATAATTTCAAATGCAAATGTTTTTGCGAAGGTAATTATTTTCATGTTGTTGTCGAGAATTGATCATATGGGTTCTAATTACAAATTTACCATTGCTGCAGACATTAATTATGTATGTTAGGATTTTCTGGGTTGTTTTTTTTTTAATATGAATTCTCAACTCTCGTTGACAAATCAACCATTTTCCGGTAATTTATTTACGGTTTAAGCGATCTAAACTGTTCTATTTTTTCACAGAATAGTATTTTAACATATAGCAATTTATACTATGTTGTGCTTAGTAAAAATGAGCTCAATTCTTGGGAAAAAACCCAGATGGTCAACCTTTTAAAATTTAATCATTAAAGGACATTTACAATAGTCCATATTTATATGTGACGCAAAGAAAATCCCAATACTGCGGAAATACACATCAAATGATAACAAAGTGAAGCTACATGTACATGTAGGTCTATTTCCAATAAAATCCCATAGAATGCATTGTAAAAATTACGGTATTTGAGTTGAATCCCTCGGAAATTGAGGTAGTAAAACACTTTATTTTTTGAATAATTATTTTAAAAAGTCTTAAAAGAGTATGTGAAAAATGTTATTAAAAATATAGTGTGAAAGGATTAGAATAGGTTTCATTAATGATAGCATAACATGTATTGCCCCCCCCCCCCCCCACCCTTTGTGTGTGCTGATTTATTTTCGCAAATATGAAGTAAATCAATGATATCTGTTAATTTCCTACGTGATCCTACGTGATATTTTGAGAATACAAAGTGTTATACACAGTGACTGATGTAGTTTTTTAAACGATTGGGAAATGATCGCGAAAATAACAGATATACTAGATAATTGTGAAAAATACCGGATATACGACAAAAAGTTCTTACTTCATGTACAACAAACAAATTATCCTTTGACGGAAAATGACAAATGCTGCATGCATAATTTTCTCATACTAGAACAATTACTTTAATATAAGTATAATTACTTTACAGGTGTATATTATTTAGTAATAAGAATATATGTTTGTATACAGTTGAATGCACTGCGGACTCTGAGGATGGATACCCCCGACCACCCACAATTGTTCATGTTTGATAATGTCCGACCCATACAGCCTCTACACAGACGAACAGTCAGGACCAATATCAATACGGTATTTGGAAAAATAGTTTATCAAACTTTTATCTAGAGGTGGTAAATGATCAAATTAAATGATTAATTCATGTGCTACTTAACAGAATTCGTTATGACTACGCACTTAATTCTCCAATGATGTGGAAACCCCATATTATGAATGCTTTTCAATAATCGGCTCATACAAAGTTGTGAATTTATAATTTAATAAAGCTCCTTTAAAGCACATTTTGCTCCGAAATTTACAAAAGGCAAATAATAGGCATAAAACTTATATATTTCCAATTCTATAACGAAAAACTTATAAATTATTTACAGACTTTCACTAAAATCAGACAATCCGGGATATCTCCTCTCTTTAAGAGAAAGTGTGGGATTATTGTTCATTGTTTAAAAGCAATAAAACATCGTTGAGTAAATCTCCTAAATGCGATCGAAGGTCTTAATTGCATAAAGGGTGCTAGCACTGGAATGCCGATAGACTTATTTTGGGGCTTCTTTCAATGAGTGGGAGAACACCCTTGCACTGATTTAAGGATAGAAAAATCTGTTGTGACGTACTTTGGCAGAGTAATAATGTCTCTTAGAACGCTATTGTCTTCATTGTCATCAAATCACTACTTCTTTTATTTTGGATTTAAAACAATTGAACAAGATAATTACAAAAAAATCAGTCGCTTTTCTCTAATGGTTTTCAAATATTTAAATATGAATGAGAATACATACATGTACATCTAAATTCCAGTATGGTAGTAGAAATGATGTAGAACGCAAAAATCGGTCAATGATAACTACAAAGTAAATCAGCATTGTTTGAAATCAAATAGGGAAGACGCCTACATTGTACAATGTACCGCAATTACACCCGCACAATGTACACGTATTTTAAAGATTACACTGCATGTACACAAAGCTGCTTTGATAAAAAACAAAACATTATATGATGAGATTAAGCTCCTTTTCCAAGCTAATTTTCACCTCCATCATAATTGCGCAAAAACACAAGAAAATTAGGATGACATTTGATATATTGTAGCTTCGGTCTTCCTCCATGCACGGCTAACACGCAGTCTTTGGGGTTTTTTCACCATGTCAACGATTGACGAAAGACGCTGTTCTCTTGCCATAAGTTTTGTCAACTTCACAACAGCAATAACAAAAATTAACAAAAGTGACAACAAAGTAACAACAACAATAATTCTTGTAATTTGCATTTTTTTTTAAAACCCAAGAAATTCAAACATGAAACATATAGCATGCAAACAGTGATTTTTCTTGGTTTGTAGATAATTTGTTTTTTAACATTTTAGTTCAGTATCATTATTGGCATTTTACTGAAATCAAAAGCATTGGGAATAGACGAACTTATAGCTTTATCTTTTATTTTAACCTTAAAGTCATATTTTGATTCTATAACAAAAATCACGCTGTAATTATGGAAAGAAAATGCCCAGAGAAGTGACTGGCCTTTTGATTTTTTTCTATTTTTTAACGCGTTTTGAAATATTTTTCCGGCATATATTTTTTTAAAAATATAAAATGCTTCATAAGATACATTTATTTTTACTAAAAGGTCAAGTAAATGGTTTAAGTACTTGTATAACTATAAACCACTCCCAATCCCTGGTACTTACAATTTCACCTACATGTTCATATGTACATATATGATAAAAATTACTTAAAATGACAATCGTTTGCAAAATATTTGCTTAAATCACAAGAAAAAAATAAATTATACTGTTGGCTGCATGCTAATGAATTATGAAAGCTGTAAAAGGAGATCATGTTTGAAAAATTCACAATAGGGTAGTCAATTAATAATGAATCGGGGTGAAAATTGAACTCAAATTGCATATATTTCTTGCAACATTACCCTATCCGCGCTGGCTTATGCACATTCATCATACAAGTTAGCAGGTGCGTGACGCTGCCATTAAAATAGATGAATGATACCCGCGACATGATTAACAACACAACAGTCACACTTCTCTCAATGAACAAAAAAATCAAATAGTTAAATCAACTAATGACCAAATATTTAGACTAATAGTTAGACATTAAAAAACAAAAGAGCTCATCTTCAATGAATTAGTGAATTATATCAAAAGGGAAATTGAAAACTCCACCTATGTCGAGTAGAGCTTTAAAAGCTTGGTAATAATTCATTAGAGCGAGGTTGCACCTATTGTACAAGTCGAGTTTTACAGATCGAATACAGTACATGTATTGGATTTTTCTCTTCGTGATGTCGGAGAGATTATGATATGTTTTTTACTCTAATACTTTCAGTGCCAGTATGAAATTGTATATATATTTTCTACACGTTCTTTTACCGATGCCACTAATACTGTGCTCCATTACACCCTAGTATTTAACAAAGGGTCGTTTACCACACAACAGCTTAAATTAGAAGTCCATTAAAAACTCCGATATTGATATTTTTTAAAACGATTTCTACACGTTATCTCCTCCTAAACTCCATTTACAACTTCCGTTTCCTTTTGTAACTCCGGGTACTCGATTTCAAATTGAATCCATTGTTACTCCTACAATTATATAAACTGTAACCTCGATTAACTATTTACAGCGCCAATACTGTATTTCGCAAACGTCCAATCTAGTCCTACATTGTACGTTTGTTTTTTTAGTTCCAATTATTCTTAGTAGCTTCTATGCGTAGACTCTATGACGTGCTGGGTACAATGTCGATTGCTTGGTCCCAAAAAATTGATTTCTCCGCGCTGCTAACACAAACAGTGCAACTTATAGTCATTTTTGATTTGTTGTTTATTAATTAAACAAAGTGGTCACGCTAGGGTTTGATTAGATCAGATGCCACCCAGCTACGGGGTACAGTAATTACACGTCCCGAGACAGCTTCTGTTTCATCTTTGTCGTTTATGTAGGACGGACCAATATTTTCCCTTGTTTTTTATTTAAACTTGTAAAAGTCGATGTCGGATTCCTCCTGATGATCAGAAAGATATCTTTGATGTAAGCAACAGACATCGCTGACACATATTCACAAGCGATGTTGATAGGAAGCGAACTCTAATTAATCTGAAATCAAATTCAACAAATTCAAAGAATGATACAAAGTGCATGTACTATATTCAATTGAAATGTTGTCTTTGGTTTTTTTAATTTATACTTGATATAAATAATGATATTTTGTGAAAACCATTGAAGTATTTTTTCTTCTTAACCATTAGAAATTAAGAATCATGTGTGATTTAAAAATTAAGTTCAAAAAGCAATATTAATTTTGTATTATTAACAAGTTGCACTGCATTTTACTTACGATCATAGGAGATGACTTTGGATAAATGAAAACCAGAAAGTATTCTATTATCTTAATATAACTTCTTATAGATAAATCGTGCTGCAAAAATACTTTGTACCGAATGAGTTTGATGAACGCTATATGAATTGTAGAATTGACGAACAGTTTACTTTTTCTGTTCATGCGCAGATCTAACCAGGGTGGGAAGAAGGGCGTCCCAGACCCCAGGAAATATTTCTGGATCCTCGCATGTTTTTACACATTTATTACACCTAACGATATTTTTTAAAATTCACTTTCAGAATATCAAATGCCCAATCAAAAGAGAAGTTCAGTACATGGGTAAGTATAATTTATATAAAAAAGAATAAATCATGGACAGATATAATGTTATGTTTTACCATCGTCGGAACCCACGGGTTTTCTATCCGTTCCACTGGTTGAAAGCACTGTAACGGATAGAAAACCCGTGGGTTCCGATGATGATGTTTTACACAAATCGAAATTTTTTCTACCTCTTTTAATTAACTCATCTATTGCAGTAAATAAGAATATAATCAAACAATAGAAGAAAGGGATGTTACAACTAAGTCTACCTCAGTCACCGAAGCAATCAGTGTCCCAATTTACCAAGGTAAGAGAAAGAATGAAGAATATATCATATATATTTATATAAATTGCGCTTGATATGGTTATACTTAGTTCATTTTGATTTCTTTTCTCAGACATAGTAATAATTGATATTCCCGATACAATTTAACTTCAGATTGCTATAAAAACGAGCATACAAGTCTCGTGTTTGCTGTTATTCGGTTTAAATGCATTTTACGACTTCTCATGTTGTAATTTTCGTGTTTACTCTCATTCGGTATATACATGTATTTCATCTCTGTGTATACATTGTATTTCAGGTGAAGTCCCATCCTTGTCTTTCCGCCAGATGCCAAATATTGTATATATATCCACGATTTCCGCCGCCGGTGACCTTCTGTATATTTCCATTGATCTGTCATTCAATTTCAATTTGGTGCTATATTTTACATGCATATTTTTTTTTTAAATTTTCATTTCACTTTGGAGCTCGTGATTATACCCTATGTTACAAGTTTATGTTAGGATATCTATGTTTATGTACACGTAGTAATAACAGAAATTGAATAAAAAATTATGAAAAACACCGTTTTCCGTTACCATTTTAGGCAGATGCTTTAATGGCATGTCATTACCCGGATGATAGTCTCCTATTATAGATCGCTGAGCTGTGCTGCTGTGTTTGTAGCCAAATTTTCCCTTTTGTTAAATGAATGAGAGCCGTATGGGATGCCGATAAAAATTTGGTGCTAATATCTGTCACTTCCTTTCTGATTACACTTATCTCATCACGGACGCTTCCGATAACCATCGGAAATTAAAAGCTCGAAAAAGTGAGACGAAAGAATTCCCGATTTGAATTAAAACCATCACTAAGGGGAGAAATCTCGATTGGTCACAAAGAGGAGCGTGAAAATAGTCTATAGAAAACCCAGTACTCAATTATTCTTTTCTTCGCCCCCCAAGACAATCTGATGTGTGCCGATCACCATGTCTTCCAGTTAATTTGATTTCTAACAGACAACTCTATTCAATCTTTTTTCGCATAAATACATCTTAAGAGTCATTTTTATACGGTAGATTAGTCAATACACAGTGTTGCTGACCTTAGCAATGTGTCGATCTTAAGAACGTGGTTCAGGCTTTGCAATACCTACTTCTGTTATCAAGAGTAAAAAATCACTCCGCAACTACATCATTGTCAAAAGTACCAGTCAATCAAGTGATATATTGCGCTCACTCTATCGACCCGGCGCGCGAGCACCGTCTTGACATCCCGGAGATTTATACGAAATTATGACTCGATCCCGTGTCTACCGGTAGTGTACAAGAAGAAAACGGGCCAGTGTTCAATATTTAATGATTGATAATATTAATTAATGATATCTCATCGATTATTTATTTGGTTTTTAATTAATTGGACTTGTCATATTTCCATTCCGATGATACCATGTGTTTCTCTCGTATCCTCATATAGTAGTTTACATCTTCGACAACCAAGGGTTTACTATCCATTCCGCTCCTCTCGGAGTGGACCGTAAACCATTGGCTAGCGATGATGCGTAGTTTACTGCATGTACACTAATACACAAAGGACGAGAGAGAGAGAGAGAGAGAGAGAGAGAGAGAGAGAGAGAGAGAGAGAGAGAGAGAGAGAGAGAGAGAGAGTTACAAATGAAATGCTTTTTTGCTGCATCAAAATATTTTTTTTAAATTTTTTATGCGGTATTTTCTATACGCAATATACGTGTGTATAGAGAATACCGTATATAAAATTTCAATAATTTTGATGCAGCAAAAAAACATTTTATTGTAAAGTATATGTACATGTGTATTTCATTATAGAAATATTAAATTTGAAATAATCCGAAGGGGGGAAATCATGAACTGTATTCGTGTGGATAAACCATTGCTGATAAATGCGTGCAGTAAAATTGCAGTGATACATGTGCATTTAGTAAATATAATGCACACCAGGACCGCCGTCCCTCCACAAAATAACTTTAACATATATGTTATAATCTATATAAATGGCGATATATTATTATTGAAGCGGCGACTACGTGTAAAACTTCGGGAGTCAAGGGAGCAGGGAGGTGTGAACTCTATATTGCTTACACTAGCGCCAAGTGGGGCTAACCCTGGAAGATGCCCATATTATGCCTTGTGTATGTTTGTATTAATAAATAAATTCATCTACGCAGTTATTGCAACTTTTCAGAAATCTTTATAGAATTGTATGAAAATCAGTCGATTAGGGTACAATCAATACTCGTTTAACGTTATGCATGTGTTAAGAAACATATCAAATTGGTGAATTAACGTTTTGAAAGAACTATAATATATATGATAAGGACTGAAAATGGCCCCTTATATTTAAAGATGATTTAATTTATTTTACAAATAAGTTTTCTTACTATACATGTGAAGTTTTAATATAACTCATTTTGATCCAAAACGGCTTCTCTAAAGGTACATTGTGCGCAGGCTCGAACAAACAAGTATTTTCACTCAAGATTTGTCCATCCAAGACTAATACCTGACAGAAAGAGTTTGCTTGTTCAAAGCACGCTCTATATTTCTACTTAAAAAAAGATGGGAGAAAAATGCCCACATTTGATTTATTTTTATTAAGTTCTAAATAAAACGTCAACTCCGCCAGCGAGTGAAATAAAATGAGCTAATTTGACGAAATATATATTTCATACCATAGACTCATCACACTCTTGATACACCTGAAACACTTTTAAAAATGTTCAATCATCGTGGCAAAATTTAACTCTTATCATATACAAAACTTTGACTTTTTTTTTTATAACAACATAGTATTTTTCAGAAACATAGGTGTTACACATAATAAGTCTAATTTGCTGTATGTAAATTAAGATATCGGTATACCGGTATGAGTAAACATTTTTTTATCAGTATCACTTCCTATCCCTTTTAGCTCCACCCATCTTTCAAAATATGCATACCCTTCCCGATCGACCCCCCCCCACCCCCTTTAAACAAAAAGGATTCAACTCCAAGCTCGCTACTTCTATTTACTTTTAGATTCGCCACTCCAGTATTGAATACACTTTCGACACCCCTGCTAGATAAGGATTAAATTCCCTGCAGTTTAACTATTGAAATAAGCCCTCTTTTTGAATGGTTACATTGACAATAGAAGCTAAACAATGATTATTTGTGACCAATCTCTATATTTACAACACATTTTCCCAGTATAGACTACTCAACATGCCACCCGTTGTCATCAAATTATCGGGTAGTTAGAGTATTTGCCTCGTTTTAGCTCAGACCTGTAGTCGTGTTTACAAGTACATGTAGTATGGCGAAGTCCGCAGAAGTAACACTGGCGGAGATTAAACTCTTTAAACATGATGGAGGAACTACAAATGGAGCGGTCATATTACCTTCAGGACAAATGAAATATTCTCTTCTCGTATTTCTTCGGAATTTTGCATGAATAGGGTGGTAAGTTGTATAACTCGCGTCGAAATCATTTTGTAACTCGAGTTACCGTTCTTTTGTCATTACGCAATATCTCTTAAAGCTCAGTACAGTGTATATTCAAAAATAGTTGACACGGTTGGGTCGAAATGTTTCATTTTAAAAATTACTTTAAAAATAAATTTTTAATTAGTTTCACGAGGTTGATCAAAATTTGGTGTGTTTATTCTTTTTTTGATGCATGTTCTTTTATGTTTCGTTGAAATAAAATGAAGGTAATTTTTGCGATATTCATCTACTCCAGGCATGCTCATTGCAATTGGTTTTAAAAATGGATTGATTTGTGTCCATATATTTCAGTCAGCTGAAAATGCAGGCCTTATCTCCTTTAGCGGACAAGCTTAAGGAGCATCACACACGGCTTGTGTTTGTCGGCTCGTCCACTGTGGACCAGATGGAGGAATTCATGCGCAGTCCAACGGTCCTTATGTCTGGCGAACTATACTCGGACCCCACTACTTCCCTTTACAAAACATTCCACATGAAGAGAGGGCGATTTCGCTCACTTGTCATGCCGATTTGGAACAGCGTGTCGAGATATGGATGGAGCGGGGCTGTGGAAGGTAAGCGAAAGTACATCTTTTTCACTTATAATTGGCATGTATTTTTAAAACTAGTGGTATGCTATCATATGTTAGTTGATGACTACAACTTTAAATGCTGCAGTTTATTCGGGAAAAAAAACACAAGGAAACAATATTAAAAAAACGCAGATCAAAACTTTTTCAGACTTTTTTTGTCATTTATAAATCTACATGTACCATATTCATTAGTCCTGCAAATCTGTGATTAAATATCTGTGTTTTAAGCTCAGATATGGAAACCTCAGAGGCAGCGAACGGTGTTAGATTGCTGCACATGTATCTAAAATTGCGTTATTTTTTCAGGAGTAAAACTGGGTTTGGAAACATCGCACCTTGCAGGGGACTCTTGGATACAAGGGGGTACTATTTTATTGGATCAAGATGGAAATATTTTGTATCAGGTACAGTGTATCAGAAATCTTTAAACAGACATCAATTCTTGCTAACGACCAATTCTTACTAGCTCTTTATAGTAAATTACGTGTTTTGAAATTGTAGTTTCGTTGCAATGACAATAACCACACGGTACTTCGCGATTATTGGCTATTGGCCAGCAGTTTAAAAAAAAAAATGATGAACATGTATAAATTTGCAATATTCATTATATATTTTTTAGCACCAGGAAGAGCACCCTGCAGACTGGCCCGATATGACTGAGGTATTACGAGTGGTTGGCCTCACTGAAGTACCTGTGGATTACGATAGAGCTGTTTCCGAATGGATGCATGCAAGACAAAACGCTCGAAAATAGCACAGATATATGATGAATAAAGTGTTTATTTGTTGTCCGACGGTTCGATGAAATGATGACGAACTTTGTGTTAAATGTTTGTAAAAGCGAACCGAAGTTCTGAGTTAACATTATTCAACACGCAGACGTACACATGTGAACTTTTATTTTCATTTTATCAAAGCGATTTTTGTGGTGTTGTTTTTATGTAACCAAACAGGCATTTAACTATAGAATCATGTGCATATATTTACATTTATATGTAAATATTATTGATTCGCTATTTTTTTTCCTACAAATATTCACTATTTTCTACATTTTAACTTTAAAATTAAACGGTTTTAAATTGATCTGTTCTTTCATTCGGCACGTCAAGTGTTCGAAATGAACAAAAAACCATTTAATCGTAGGGCTTTTTTTTAGTATGATGTAGTTATAAGATTGCAAAAAAAAATTGCACCGAAGACTGTCTTGAATTTTTCAGAAATTTCAAAAACTTTATATACCACTACAGAATAGTCCCCCATTGTGAATTTGTATTTTTAGCTTTGATGACATTGCAATCCCCATATTAACAAGTTTTTAAGACGAGAGACCATGGGATTCAGATAGAATAATGTATCGAAATTACTATATAACACAGTATGTATACATGTAGTTGCTGTATATTATTGCATGGACCCTGAGGTCCTATATATAAGAGAAAATATATAAGCGAGGTTAAACCGGATGCTATGGAGAAAATTAAGCCTGCGCATGAGCTAGCCTGGTTCCTGTGGGTAGCTCAGGGAACCAGGCTAGCACACGTTTATCTGAATCAGGATCGGAATTCCGTGTCATGTGCACATATAATAAAGTTTAAAGGCGCTGTAATTGTAAAGTTGTCGGTAAACAGTATAAAAACAAAGTATTCCTTTTAAAGAAATGATTGGCATGTGATATGAACTATCAGTGTTATGAAATAAGTAAATGTTATGCCGAAATTACAACATGCATCAAATAGCATAATTTTCAATGTTTTGTTGTTTTCCGAATACACAAGTGACTTAACTTTACTTTTATTGTAGGCGAGACTAGAGAACTTCCCGATTAAATTTTTGTAAGCATTTAAGTATGATTGAATAATTATGTCACTGTATTAAAGTTTAAATCTCAAGAAAAATGCATCAAAATATGAAATTTTTAATTTACACAAAGCTGTCACTGCATAGTAAAGTATTGCGAATCGTAATGTGTGCGCAAATAGTAGAATTCACCGAATGCCCGATACTATACATGCAAACTTCATTCATAGATAGATCATAATTATTTTAGAAGTATGAACCCTTTAAATTCTGAGATAAAACGTCAGGGCTATACATACATGTATACGTAATACAACGTACAAATTTAGTGCTTAAAAGCAGAGAGCTAGAGTCGGTGGAATATCTGATAATCTTAAGGCTTTCACGCTTTCGTTGGAAACACATGCAAATTGTCCACGTATTGTAGTACTTTTTTAAAGGACAGCAACTTGTTCCATATAGATAAGTCGGTGCGATCATATGTTGTAGGAACACCGCTATATATAATATTTTTCCTCCATAGAGTGATAGGTGCAAACAAAATGTATACCAGCATACTCTGATTGTTCTAAAGACAGTATTAATAATAATGTATTTAAGAGGGAATCTGGAATGACTCTTATTAATTATAGAAAGAGAAACATTACATATTTCTAAGGGGTTCCTTCCGTGTCAATCCGGAGGTTTTCTTGCTTCAATTTTTCAATATTAATTATTACATTTCAGGAACAGATTTGTAACAAATAAATCAACTGTGTCTTATTTTTCTCATCTACGACAAGGTTGAGTGATTTTGAAAGTGAGCTATTGTTCGTAAAGCATACTGCCAGTTGTTGCATTGATTTTCCCATAGCTTTGAAACTTTAGTTAATATTACTTTTTGGCGTCCGTTATGAAAAATGTTTTTCTCCCAACATTATACATAATTTTATAGATTATTTATCTGCGTTTAACTTAATAAATAAAAACCAAAAACTATTTTTCCAATTTAAATTTGAGGCTGAGACAGGCCCATCACGACTGACCGAAAAAAAGGTTCATGTATGTGCATGTTTATTGACCCAGAGGACGAGACCACTACCCTCCCTTACAGTAGTTATATCGTCTCGCTAATCTGGTTCTAATGATATACATTGAAACTGATATTTTACAAGGTATTTGATACTATGAGCTACATGATTTTTAGTTGACCTAATATAGTTTAACCGAGGTCAGTAAAATCCATTCGGAATTTCTTGATCACGTATAAACTAGGTCAACTGCAAACCATGTAACGATTATATCTTACCGACTGCCTTGAATGACAACGATAATAAAGCAATGAAAATCAAGCGTTCTAGAAAAAAGTAACAAGTTACAATTTGGGTACAAATCCCGACGTCATAATACTCTTAGAATGACAACATAATGCTCAAAAGGAGGAAGTAATAGTTCGTACTGACCGTGTATGGAATATACATGGTTTCCACGTGACTGCTGTTAGCCTGCCAATGAAATTAGCTACTCGTTAGCAAGAGGGAAGATGTGGTATTTACCAAATTCAATCTTTATTATCATTCGGTTAGAGTGTTATTGGCACAAGATCAAACGTCCAAGGCGTTCTAATCTACAAAAACATGCAGAAGGACACCATGTCATTGTAAAAAACGAATTCATTTAATAGGTAATATTTATTTATTTAAGATAGTGCAAAGTTTTGTTAATAAATAAACTCTCTGAGCAACAAAGACTTTATCAACTTATATGACAAATAGTACCATATAACCTTTTTAAACAGGAAAATCCAGTGTCACAACAAAGGTCTACAGCTAAACATTGTCCTCTACCAGGAAGTTCATTCTCCACCTTTATCAGATCGTTTCTGCCAGACATCTGCTAATGTCAGTCGGACATTTTAAACCAACTTCTTCGCACTTTTCTCATAGAAAAGACCTTATTATAAGATCGGGCTGTTCACTCGTTACATGTATCTAATTGGTTATACAACCTGTCGTGGTCGACTGACTGTTCAATGCCCGGCAGTTGAAATGGTTTTGAAAGTTTATACATGTATACATGTCATTTAAACGGTAAATCGCTGTAAGCTTAAGAATTTTATTCATGTAAAACAAGGGCCGTTTTTCTACAATTACCGTCTCTCACATATCTAATATAAAAAAAAAAATCCAAATTTTTTTTATATGTATCTCTGCTACTCAAAAATCATTCTTTGTATGATCAAAATCTTTGAGTTTTATTTGCTGAAATATTCTATTACATTGTAGTTAGAGCGCAAAAAAGAATTATGAAACATTTTACTTTTTTACGCTGTAACCAATAGTGTTAACACTGCTGTCAAGACCAACCTCAAACTTTAACTTACGTAAGTTTTGTACTGATGTAATCGACCATTTTATGGCAAAAATGACAAATTGTGCAACTCAATTTAATTTCTTTATTACAAAAGTCATACATCTTATAACATGGTTATTATTTACAAGATGATTAAGTGATAAAAAATAGACCAAAAAAAATAAAAAAAAATAAAAAAGGAACGACCAGTCTTTGTAAATCTATATCTTATACATGGATATACATGTAAATCCAAAATGTTAACAACATATATATGGAGAATGACTTACAAATTAATGGAAAATGATAACACTCATATAGAAAACAAATCACGCATGGAACATCAGATGTTTAGGGAAATGGCATTAGATATGACTTTTGCCAGATTACACAATTCTTTGATTTGTTTACTTTTAAAAAAAACTATATCAATTCGTACATTTTCTTAATAACTTCGTATTTTCAAAGGAATATAATCAAACTAGAGTGTGGATAAAAGTGTATGAAATTCAAAACAACTCTTAATTTTTGCAAAGATATATCATTATAGCCAAACGCTCGACAAATTTCATCTTCAAGAAATACAAGAAAATAGGGTATGCCATTTGAATTTAGTACTCTTAATTATGATTACAAACCATTCTGATATTTGTTGATTTTTGTTTTGATTCAAGAGATCCTAGTATGGTGGACAAAAAAACCCGCAGTTTTGCACGCGACTGTAACATGGATCATTATCTTATCTTTCTATAAATTCTGCCGGCTTTTGGTCGGCAGATCATTGTTAGAGTGAACGACCATGAAATCACGTATCTTTGTTTTGACAATCATAGGTTTGGAATTTGGATATACCAATATACATATTGTTTTGTTTCATAAGTATCATTATACTTTTTTCTTCTTAGAAACATTTTAAATTAGTGTTAGCTATCTTGAAATACTCTTCAAACTTTAACATTTCATTTCAGGGTTTCTAATACCCTATTGTGCTGCACTTGAAAGGGACAAAAAAGGTAATTAAATCATGCCTCAATAATATTAAAATGAAAAATATTATTATTGATAGGTCATTTAAAATAGACCCCGCTTAATATAATAGTTATTTTGTCAGGAAATATTATTATATAAACCGGACTATTATGATAACCGACCCCAGCTAAATTCAATCTGTACATGTATGATATATGCCTATTCTCGTCATGTTTTATTACCATCTATTTCTAAACAATGTGATTTTCACAATAATTGATGATTTCTTTTAAAACTTTACTTTTAATGCTTTAAAAAGATTAACTACCAGTATTACACGCTGAGAAAATTGCAAGATCCAACAATATGTGAAGTATGCTTCAGATGTAGGCATACTAGTTAAATTTACTTTATCTAACTTTGAATTATTTGGTTGTTGCTTTTTTTTAATCAACAGCCGTACAATCATGTTATGAATGTTCCAACATTGCCGACCCATCACAGTGTACAAGAGTGGTAACGTGTAGAGCTAATGAGGTAAATAAACCCATAACTATTATGAAAAAAATTAAACAACGAGCACCTGAATGCATACATGTATATAACTCAAAACAAATACCGAATGTAATGACGTCCATATTGGATTTTGCAGGTCTGTTATACGGAGGCTCATTCAACGTCATCAATATTCCAGTCCACAGTGTACTCGTTGGGATGTCGAGCATCAACCGTAAGATCAAGTCAAATTACCCATTAAAAATACAATCGAGCTTTCTCGATTGTAATCGTTCATTTCCGTGCGAATTACGAATTAAAGCCTGTGAGGAACTTCGAATGTTCAAAATAAGTAAATGGTGTACAACATATTTGATGTTTTTTTTTCGACATTTTCAGTTATGTGACGCAATATCCCATGGCGGTGGTGTGGTTGGAAGAAAAAGAAACGTGCGTCAATTGAACACGCACTGTAATAGCTGCTGCCGAACAAACAACTGTAATAGAAACCTTTGTGGAGGTAAGGTTTACTACGACTGTAAGGTAAACCCATTCACGGGAAGGAATATTATTACAGAGTGAAGATTCATTCAAATGTTTCAAGTCGATATGGTTTACATTGTACTACTATATACAGGGTTATTTTCGCCCCGTGTATTTTTCGTCTTTTACACTTTCAAACAGTTTCGCCCTCGTCTTGAATTCGCCCAGACACAGTAAAACTGTTTTGTTTAAAGAGAGATTATCTGAGGCATTGGAATTCACCCAGTCTTAAATTGGTCCTCTGTCAACGAGGGCAAAATGGGAAAAGGGGAGAAAACGGGGCCAAACATTTCCCTGTATACAGTATTTTTGGGTTTTTTTTGGTGCCCTATGTCTGTGAAAATACTGCTATCTTTGTAACGTTTAGTGCAATACAGTTCATCTGTGACACGAATGACGTACTGTTTTGGGACAAGCCATGTTCGCATAAAATTAATATACGAACTGAATACAACATAAACATGTTAATATTTCATCGTACATTTGTTGAAAACTATCTCAAGAAATGCAATAAGTTATGATTCTTTGAGTATTACAATACATGGTGATAATTATGGTCAGGACGTGGTCAAATCTGCATGTATCATCACGTCCTTCGGGTTACCTTAGATTTGATCTTGCTTGGCCCAGATTATGACCTCATAATACTAAATGAATGATTCATTTTATAAAAAAAAATCGTTAATACAAACGACATAACGATTTAAAAGCGGTAGTTGTATCAATTCATCAGTGTTTAAATATAGTCAGTAGTGTATGAATAATTTGTGTTCAAATTTACTTTGGAATGAAAGTAAGTTGGTTACTTTAAGCACAGATTGCATGAACATGTAGATAATAGTCTTTATCAGTGGTTATATATAATACTACAAAGTCACCCAAGGATCAGCTCTTGCGTAATGGAAAGCCCGTCACAGACAGTTTAACCCATTTAGTCTTGGTTGATAAAAATAAATACTTAAAGTGCATAATATACATGTTCCTTAATTTTGTATTAAACAAGCATGCCAGGTGAAACTGATATTGTTATGTACTTCACAACTACATATAGATTCATAAATCCAAATCGACATGTGGCCTTGTTTCGGTCAGTTTTAGTTGATTTTTTTTTTTAGAAAAAAAAATAGCACAAAAAAACCCAGTAACAAAAAGTCCCAGATTTCTCTTTGATGTGACTCCTAGGTCTATTTTAACACGAAGAAATCGACAATAGTGAAATTAAAATTATTACTGGATTTATGATAAAAAAGTAGGACGTCTCCTAAACATTTGACCCTTGCACAGTATTTATCAACATTATCATCTAAGTACTAGTACCTCCATAAGTACCGTATAATCACCGTAAAACATACTTTGTATTTTAAACATCGTCTTTCAACCAGACGAAATAGAAGAGGTGTTTCAAAAATTTAAATGTTGCAATTGATATTTTAATTCTAGTAGATGAATGCAGATTAGAAAAAAGCGCATATACCTTTTATGAATGTCGTAATAAAAAAGTAATTGGTAAATAACGACAACGAGATTTTGTGACAGACAATAGTAAATTCTTCCCTTATTTAAAATGATTCCATCCTCCGAAGTACAGGTACAGGAAACACCGGCCCAACGGTTTCGACCTCGAGTTCAACATATGTCCGTCTGCTTGGTGGTTCCCATGCTTACGAAGGTCGGGTCGAGGTCTTTCATGGCGGAATCTGGGGCTCCATCTGTGACGACAATTGGGGAGGACACGAGGCACAAGTAGTGTGTGGAATGCTGGGATATAGCAGGTACAGGGCCAGCTTCGTGCTTCGATTTTTATACGGACCACCATCTTTTCTCGTTATTTTCAGTCGATTTTTCAACTTATCAACTTTAAATACATATATTTTCCAATTTTTAGGAGCGGGTCAGGTGGCGCACAAGGAGGCTTATTTGGAGCAGCTCCAACCTATGCCAAAATATTTATGGACGAAGTGAACTGTACGGGAACAGAGGCATCTATCGACTTGTGTCACTTCAATGGATGGGGAGTTCATGATTGTGGACATGACGAAGATGCGGGTGTTATCTGCAACTCGGGTAAGCCTTTCTAAGCAGTCGACATTTTTTTCCCGATGCAATCGCTAGAAAAAGAAATCAAAGACTATCAATGAATAGTATTTTTTATTGTGGGTTGATTTTGTTATGCTACTTATAATTTTACTAAAGTTTGACGTCTTTGACTTTGATTGGTTACAACTTAATCTGTCAAACAAAATAAACCCTAGTAAGAATCTTTCTCACTTTTAACGTTACATGTAGCAAGCACAGAGGACAACATTATTTTCTTGCTTGATACTGGTCTTGGTGGAGTAATATTTAGAATGGACTTGAATACCCAGAGTTACGTGCCCATTCCCATGAACAGTTTGTACACACCCACTGCCTTTGATTACGATCCAACTGATGGCAGAATCTACTTCGTGGACTACAGGCTCAGACAGTTAATGAGTGTTCACTTCAGTGGAACAGACGTGAGAGAGCTCAAACAACTCGATGCAAGTATGAATGAAATTGACGGAAAATATTTAACTTTAATATTTGCCTTACAATTGGAATATTTTTCTGTGCACTCACTGTCCTATGAGTAGTAATGGGCAGAATTTTTTTTTAAACTTTAAGTACTTGTAATTTTTCCAGATAATGAGAAAAAAAAATATCAAAAGAAAATATTAAAATGATTTAGTCAAGACAAAACACGATTATAAAATACTGTGTTAATTATACATGCTTATGTGATCGTGGCCAATTTCTTGGTGTGATACAAACTCTGAATAAAGAATAGTTTGGAAACTAAATTTGATGTGGAATGGTTATAACACATGTACAACCATTTAATTAAGTTTACACAATCCAAGTGATCTGTAGGTACCAAGATTGTAGTCGTAATAAGATTAAAGATCTTTAAAGGACAATTGTAAACGAGCTCACTTTTGATCTCAGTTTTACTTTTCCACTTAATATTCCCTTTTAAAGGTGAAACATATCAAAAGTGAGCTCATCTAACTTTTTATGGCCCCGGGCCAGGTTCCTTAACTTTGTGTTGCTTTTATATTTAAGTTTCTTTTCATTTTACCTAGATGCCGACTTGGAGAAAATTCAGGTTGATCCAATTAATCGAAAACTCTTTTACGCGGACACAGGAAACGATCTTATAGGTTCTATTAACCTGGACGGAACCGGATACCGGGTTGTAGTGAACCAGAGTTTGGATGAACCACGTGACTTAGCTCTTGTCCCCGCTACACAGTGAGAATATATTAATATAATTGTTTGTTGTAATGGCGAGTATTGTGCATTTATCTCTTGAACTGTGTACAATGTCTTTCTTTGTTAGGACAATTTACTGGACGGACTGGGGAACAAGTCCCAAAATTGAGAAAGCCAGTTATGACGGTTCAAACCGACAAACGCTTGCATCAACCGGTCTTAAATGGCCGAACGGTCTTGCATACGATTATGAAGGTACATGTACATGTATACCCAAATAAATATCTTCCAAGAATATGAATCTCTGATAGAAAAATTTATATTGTTCAAGCGCCGTTTGCTTACAGAAAATAGACTTTACTTTGTGGATGCTGGAACTCACAAAATCGAAGCTATGCAGCCAGACGGTAGTAGTCGATCCGTCATCTTGACCGATTCTTCCGCCCACTTTTTCGCTGTGTCTCCATACCATCAATATCTTTATTACACAGACTGGAACCAACAGTAAATACTCTTCAAAAATTCCCCCTCTCTTTTTGAATTTAATGCTTTTTGGAAAATATCTAAAATGCTGCCAATCAATTTCAGCACTGTGATGAGAGTTAACAAGGATGGCTCTGGAAAGACAAACATTGGTCCTACAGGGTTTAGACAACTGGCTGACATCAGAGTCCACAAGTATGGATACGGAATGCCAGGTTTAAATTTTTTAGACGCTAAGTTAGTATACCATATCAAAATCAAGTTAAATAAAATGCAAATAACGAGTATTTTTTTTTCTTGAGATTTGAAGTTTTAATATTTTAAATAAAATTCTAGAATTGGGTTATTCTAATATTAATTAAGACAAAAAACCATTACGGCATCATTTGACATATGCGTGGATGCCAGAGAAATAAATCCTTCTTTGATGATCAAATGCATCTTTATTTTCTAGGAGTGGTGACTCCATCTCTAATCGTCGTTGATGAAAGTCACATATTTGTCCGTCTCGTGGGAAGAGGAGACCACAACGAGGGTTTGGTGGAGGTGTACATCAATGGCGAGTGGGGCACGATCTGTGACGATATGTGGGACGATAGGGAGGCAAAGGTCGTGTGTGAAATGCTGGGATTCGGAAAGTAAGATACACGTTTTCACTTTCTAAAAACTTCGAAGATATTAAATTCATGAACTGAATCATTTTAGACGACTGAATGCAATCAATGAAAATCAGAATTAAGAAATTTTCTTTTTCAATTTTTTTTTATTTAAACTATTTGGTTTTTAAAACATTAATTGATGAACTGATCCATTATTGCATGGAATGTAATCATAGGACTAATGCAAAGGCAGTTTCCCGGGCCTATTATGGAACAGATAACTCCATTATCATTTTCCTGGATGACGTCAACTGTACCGGAGAGGAGACCCACATAGCTCAGTGTACTAAGATCGGGGACTGGGGTCTCCATAACTGTGACCACAGAGAGGACGCAGGCGTCAACTGCACGTTCGGTAAGTACCAAAAACAACACGGCCTGTTCTATAAAGGAAACATGCGCAACGTCATAACCGTTCTAAACTCTCATCAACAGATATGTCAAAGACATCTCGACATTCATCACTTTAGTTCAGTGTGTGGCATGTGTCTTTTCAGATGTAACTACTATTCGCGATTTTGTGTTGGTGGCCGATTCCTACATCCAAGAGATCTACAGAATGGACCTGGAGACCGGCAGCTACTCCGCCATCCCCCAGTACAGCGTCAACACCCCTATAGGCATAGACTACGACCCCCTGACGCACACTGTGTTCTACTCTGACGTCGGATTACACTTGATCAAGAGCACGGACTTAGATGGAAATAACGAAAAAATATTAAAACGACTTAACAGCGGTAAATCGAAAGACGAATTGCTCATTAAATAATTACGTTTCAAATTGGCCAAAAATAGGTACAAGTACATTGTGAAATTAAGGTACTAGAAAATATATATTATTTTCTAACGTTTTGTTACAGTTGCGATACCTGATGGTTTGGTTATTGATGTTCAAAACCGCTTAATTTTCTATTCCGACACTGGAAATGACGTCATTGTGAAAATGAATATGGATGGTACCGGTGTTGTTAACGTGACTAATACAAACCTTGATGAGCCAAGAGCAGTTACCTTAGACGTCGCCAATCAGTAAGCTTCTATTGTCGTATAATGATGACGTCATAATAAATGACGGGTACATGTAACGTTACACTTTGTGTTGTGTGATAACGTGGTATTTTCCAGCCCCTAAATTTCTGCATCTTTCTGTTGTTTGTATGTGGAAAAGAAAATCTCTGTTGTAGGTATGATGAAAGAAAACTAAAAAAAAATTCACATTTCAGAGTTATATACTGGACAGACTGGGGAGCACATCCTAAGATTGAAAAATCGAACTACGATGGCTCAAACCGTCAGACCCTCATCGACAGCGGACTTAAGTTTCCTAACGGACTTGTATATGACGGAACAAGTAAATATTCCCTGCTTTCCGTTACCAAAAAAAAAACCGTTAAAACAATACGGTATATATTTTGAAACTTCACATTCGAGAATTAAACATAATTTTCAGCAAACAAGCTTTACCTGTGCGATGCTGGGACCAATAAGATTGAAGTAATGGATACGAATGGTCAGAACCGACAGCTGATCTTCCAGGATGCTGGCGCTCATTTCTTTGGAATTGACGTGGACTCCCAGTATATTTACGTGTCAGACTGGACTAAAGAGTATGTCTGATTTCAGATACAAAGCAGATCAATTCAGCTCAATTTCGCTATGAATTTTTCAGGATCCACCACAATCTCTTTGCCAAACGAGAGTGAATTTTGTTCAGCAATTTGAGGTCACATGTACCACAGTTTTGATGCATATTTTAAAAGTTTTTATTGTCTTATTTTTTTAGTGGAGTCATTAGGTTGAACAAAGACGGGTCTGGAGAGACACCCGTCGGACCCCCATCATTCGGGAAACTTAATGGAATATCTCTCTACCACCAAGGGGGATGATTCAAGTGTTCATACATCAAAATGACTTTCAATCCCGGTCATTTCACATAGACAATAAGTTTAACCATGCTGTGTTTGAATAAAAGTTTGAAATATATTCTCAATTTTATTTTTTACATAGTATTTTTATAGTTATTGGATGATAATTATTATAACGAATGATATTCATTTGATTTATATCGATTCTGTTCAACGTAAGTTTAAAATGTTTTCGCCAAGAGGATTTTTTTTCTTAAAACATGGCTCCAATTACTCTTCATACTGTTTCGGTATAAATATTTTTGAAATAGCACTAACATACGGATCCGTTAATGATATACATTGTATAAATGTAGAACTTGTGGACAATATCGGTATTCATTCAATCATTTGTCTTTTGTTCGTTACTAATCATCGTTGTGCAAATCCATCAATTACAGCTACATTTTCTTTTTTGTATTTTGCATATAACTCAATAATATGGGATGTTTAGATAGATAATCGACCAAAAACTTTGGTAGTAAGATTGGTTTCACTAATCCCAACGCTCATGTATCGTGTGCAAAGTTCTGTGATTTTCTCTCAGTCTTGCTCATGCGCAAATGAACAGTTACTGACATAAACACAACACACCCATGCGCAAGAGGGAAAATCGGAGTTATATTTGATGACTGCATATATAGATTCATTAACTCGATCTATTAGCACGTACATGTAAACTAATTGGAAAACATGTCTAATTAGATCTATAAGATTTGTCTATACCCTTTTTCATACATAATAATTTGAATTATTGACTAAGCCTCATAATCCGTTTGACAATTATTCAATTATTTATCTATTGCGATATTGAAATGAGCGACAAAGTACATTGCAAATTGTGCCTTACATTTTAAAATTGAAAATATTTGAAAACAGTCTTCTTTTAATTTCTCTTATATTAACATCTTTGTAACAACAAAATTGAATTTACAAATGAATACATGTACATGTACAAGATAAATACAAATATATGTTATTATGAAGTTGTTTTTCATAAAGATTCGCATGAGTATTTTCAATGTCAGTGAAAAAAAATCTAATATAATTATGTCGCGGTATAATCACCAGCATCCCGCCTGTAAAGTTTTGTGAAATGGCAAATTTTGGGTATTTAGTCCCAGACTTTCTGCGTAACTAATGGCGGCAGCCTCGTCTTCGGTAGAAATGGTAGGCGTTCGCGACAGGATGTGGATACAGTAGTTAGTAAAGAGACCCAAAAACGAGCTGCAGTCATACTCCACTGCCACAGTGTCTGTTAGGTACACTATCGTGTAGTCGGCCTGAAAAATGGTTTAAGTTGGAGGATAAAATCAATAGTTCGTGTTAAGACCTTTATCTTGATTGATCGGGGCCTAAATTGTCCTGGTGTTTTCTTTTTGAATCAACTTTTTAGCTTTTTGTGAAATTGCTTTTGATACCTTAAGTTAATGCTAAATACGTACTTAAAAAGCTTTTATAATTTCTTGAGTACTAAATCGTACATACATGTATATAATTACAAGGTTTATCATAACAATAGCGTTCACACCAAGAAATTCTGTATTTGCAAAATTAGATGACTATGAAGAATAGTATGCGTTCATGGTCTTATAATGCAATTCATAAATTTGACAGTCTGTGTTCTACTATTACCTTTAAACATTTAATAGAGAGTTTTAACTGATTAATTACGGGTTACTCAAACTTCAACGTACCTTAGGGGCTCCTGGGAAAAATCCTTCTTTCCAATGACCAGCAGGACTCTCACTTGATAATGTCCCTATAAAAATTGATTTGTAATCAGTTTATAAACCTTGTTTTAAAAAAAAAATCTTTTGACAGATGAAAAGTTGGATAGAATTGATTTCAAACGCATTCTTTCGTTATTTCAACTAAATGTGACAGTAGTGTATAACAATAGTGTTGTCCAATCGTGTTTAAAACACCTACCAGTCGCATTCATGAAATCCCCACTTGGTGCAAGTTTCCTACAACTGTTGATGGCCGTTGAGTCGCCGTTGGTTGCTGAGGTCACAGGCTGTATGTCGATAGTGGTACACACACAGTCTTTCTCGAAGTAAGCCCCACCGGCCGTCTGGGCCTTGGAGACTTCGTACCAGAGTCCATTGTACCGATCGTTCCGGAAACCTGCCGCTACTGGAGGGGCTTTGCAAGAACTGCTGCCCACTATGAACGCCTGGCTGATATCCAGCAGAAATATCTATAACAAGGTGAATCATGTTTCGTTTTCAGGGAATTGCTATTTCTACTTAAGTTTATACATGCTAGTAAAGGTGATTAAATGAAAAGAGAACAGATTTTTAACGTTGCGTAATAATTACATGTACATGTTAATAGTAAATACGGTATATCCGGGTTTTTTCTCGTGCCATAGAATTTGCGAAAAGGGTGTAGCATTTTTAATTTTCGTCGGTCATGTTTGGCGATTACAAAATTTTCTTAAAAAAACTTCTGTGTATTAAATATTTTGCGATTTAAAATCAGATCATCGCGAAAATTTTCGGATATACTGTAATAGCTTACACTATATTATACGGGTTTTTTTCACCGGGGTTTTATAATATGGTTATTATTCTTTTTTATTAAAGTTCTACAAAATCCACAGCAGGTACATATTTTTGTCAATGGTCCTTTAATTATCAAAGATACTGTGGTTTCATTATTTTCGTCTTTACAAACCATTTTCGAAGATTTTTTCGTTGAGTCGATCTCCGAAATCAAATGGTCATTGAAAAATTAGCAACATAGTCGACGTAATGGACTATCATCTACGAGTTTTACATATCATCAAATAAAATTAATGCGTTAAGCGTATTTAACAATTCTTTGAAATTCGATTTAAAAAAAACATATTATTACACAGATGTCGATAATAAAAATAACCCAAATACAATTGTTCGAAAATGATCGTTCTGCTGTCAACAACAAAAACTAACTTACTTGAACAAGAAGTGTTGTCTTCATTTTTGAAATAGTTATATACACTAAAGTCAGCACTGAACATCGACTTATATTAAGATCACACCTCACATGTTTGGTCACGTTGGCGGACTGTTCTTATCTTAGTTATATAAACAAACTTTAACAAATAACAACGTGCAATGAAGCTTTCAGTAGTGGTTTTTGCAGCTTTGGAACAGATAAATTCGATAACAATTGATATCATACTAATAATTTTATTAATTTCATCTTAGTTAAAAAGACATGGATGTCAAAAACCAAAACTTTTGAACTTAAACACATACAAACCCACTAACAAAAATTGAACAAGTTTCAGTGTCCAATGGTGTTATATTTTAGTTTCAATTTTTAAATCAAATACATTACAATACAGAAATGTGTCGTACTGAATGCAATTTTTATCATATTCAAACACTTGTATTTTACATATTGATTTCCTAAAATTAGACAAATTATATTTTACATATAAATTATTATTATTATTATTATTATTATACACGAATCATGCAGTTCACTCTATGTATTCATTATACTATGAAGATTTTTCAATTGAAGAAGCTTTCCAGTATTTTTTTTAATTTTTGCTTTGAAAGGTCAATCTATAAACAAACCTTCATTGCTTGTATTCTGACTTTTAATTTTATAGATTTTATCAGAATATTCATTGGTTTGTTTATATTTAAACAGTAAAATGCGTACTTCGGTGATTTATGCGGGATATCAAGGTGGCGACATTGCAGAAAGGTTTTTTCTGCTATCTTCATAATCTACATGAATTCATTAATTGATTGTAAAAAGTAAGTTAAATCAACTAAATGACTGTTGATGTACACCAGTACGTTTACTTAGCTAAAGAAACAGCCAAATCGTCTAATCTGGGCATTGTATTTATTCTGAATTACTTATTCAAACTATTTACTTGAATTGTATTTCCAAAGTCCATGCGCAATTAATCCGTAAGATTTTATTAAAATAAACTACCAAGTATGATTCCCTTTACAAATGTATTTCTTATGGAAACTTATCATTAATTCATAGCCCCATTGAAACAATCTACACGCCCCGTTTATCGATTTGTCGAAACTTACGGCGACTGAAATTGACAGGAAACTACCGGGAATGAAATTTACAAGCCCGATTATCGATTGGTCGAAACCTACAGCGCCCTAAGGAAAATCACGGACTGCACGAAATCATCATGATTATGATGCCCATAGCAACCTATCATCATTTGAAAGCGAATGGATCATTACAGGAATACATATAGTTTCGGCTATACGTTTATTCATAGATTGCCATGATTAGGTTACAGATATTTAGAAACAATTATGTCAAGTATATTGTGCAATGCAGAAGATCCCTCTAGATAGACCTTTGATGCGACATTTGATTTTGTTATACTTTCATGTTAAATCTGATTTAAAACTGAAATCTGATTGGTTAAGACGCTATTCATAATCCGTTCTATTACCCTCAGCGTTAGCAACGCACTTAGCAACGGGTAACATTACAAATTGTTACATGCGCAAAAATTATGCACGTACGGTTCGCTGTAGAATTCACGTTATTCCTACATAAAAGCAGTAAAATTTTCTTAAAAATTAAGTATAACAAAATAAAGAGTGCCTGTTTGGGAGGATAACAGTTGAAATTGACACCCCTCGAAAACCATTGTCAACCTCCGCTTCGCGTCGGTTGACAATGGTTTTCTCGGGGTGTCAATTTCAACTGTTACCCTCCCAAACAGGCACTATTTATATAATCGAACATTAAACATAAAACTGCAACCACGGCACTAAATGTGCAGAACTCAAACAGGTTAAGTCTGATATATATATTTTTTTCAAATGGTGTTTAAGCACTGTGTTTATTTAGATTATAATAATAATCCGCGGCAAATAAATATTACAGCATTTATAGAATACTTTGATTATTTGTAAACTCCTCAATCTTATATTACATTGTATCGTATTGTCTACACAAATATATACGAGTAGTTATATTTCTTACTGTTTATTCACTGTCTATTCAATAACTATTTTTGTTAATTCATAATAAATCAAGCGGATCTAAGGTCAGCCTAAAAATAAGGTGTGGGACATTTCGTCAGTTATGTAATTAAATATACTTTTTCAAGGATAAAATATTTAAGTCCTTTTACACTGGTTTCAAATAATATCTAAAACAGCATAGTAAATAGAATTGCTTGCTGTTGTCTCCATGGCCAGTAAACACAGATGGACCCTCAAACCAGGTTTAATTAAAACTATTTCAAAAGTTTGTTATTATATTAATTTCATAATTTCAAACCCCTTTCCATTTCAATTCATCTTATTATTCGAATTCAATTCCTTGTAGGTATAAAGGATGGATTAGCTTTAATTAGGTCTGTAGCTCCAGGTCTGGAAAGAAAATCGAATGAACGACCCTGGAGCAACAGTTCCGTACGTGTTGAAAAGTTTTGGACTAAATTAATTTTATTCTGAACATATTCATAACAAATTTTTGATTATCAAAAATTTCTTCAGACATTTTAATTATTGCTTATATTACACGGCGATACTTCATTTTCCGAGGTCGGTTTGTGTGTTTTAGAGAAACTCTAAGGCAAATAGTGACGCGATAAAAGAAGAGTACATGTAAATGGTTAACAGAATTTAATGGTACTAATTATTTTAACAGAAGTAATCAGCCCAAAACTAGCGCAATTTTTATGCGCCCTTAATATCAACATTTTAACACGTCTCATGTTGTTCTTCCGAATTTGTTAGAAGCTACAGACCTGAAACTAAATATGAATGTACGTTCTTAATGCTCTAGCTTTTTTGGTATATTTAGCAATGACAGACTCAATTTTTTTTGAATAACTTTGAATGTATTTAGATATAACAAGAAATAAGATGCTAGTTGTTAAATGTATCTAAAAATATTTAATATAATTTCATTCTATCCAACAATTCCGCCGATCCCGGTGGGTGAGAGAGTGGAGGGAATGAGAACGTGAGAAATGATGTGTACGACTCCATCCTCAGCCTCGATGTCGGCTTGTACTACGGAGGCCACGTTGTTCAGGAGGGTGTTGTTATTTGCTGCAAAATAATGGAAGATAGTAATTGATACGATTTCTGCCAATTCCAGCTCTATTTATACAGCACAGCATTCCTGCACTCTTTTAAAAAAAAAGGAAAATGTAAAGTGATCAACCTTGTAACCCTCAAATGCAAGATGTAAATCTCGGGTTTTTTTTAAACACGTGTATTGTACAATCTTGCGATTTCATCCACTAAAAAAGGGCATTCTATGGGTAAAATTACATTATAATTACATATGTACATTACTGTCTAATTGAAGTTATGTGAAGAATACTTAAAAAAGTAATTGTAATTCACCAGAATTTGCAGTTTTCTCTTTTTAACTTTCATAAAGTTTATTAACCTTTCTGCACAAAAGAGATAGATCTTCGGTGTCCTGTGTACAAAGCAATTTTAAGCAATTTTAGGGCAATGGGAGACAAGTAGTAAAGACATGCTGACGAAACATTGGTTCAGAAGGTAATAACTGTTTTTTCATGTTCATGTACAAATCATACTCACAATCTTGAGAAAGGTTAATGTAATGTCCCCTGTACATGGTGCTCAAACGACCAGGTCCGACGATGCTCTTGGCGTGCAGGGTGCCCGGATGAACATGATAATCGACCAAGTCTGTAAACATCACGATTCTTAAACTTACTCAAGATTTTTGGTTTAAAAAAAACTAATTTAAATGTATTTTCAAACCTCATCGACATACATAATTATATAACAACAGTCCAAAATAAGGATTATATTTCTTCGAGTTTTTGCATTTAAAAAAGCAGGAGAGAGATTTTTTTCTAAAGTACTAGTATCAAACACCAGAATTACTTTTTACCACATTTATTTAAAAAACATTTGGCAAACCACATTTGATAGAAAAAAATAATAATAAACGGAATGAATAAGTTCTAAACTGTCTTTTGAAGTTCGGAAATGTTACTTCGGTTTTGTTTTCTGGTTTTTTGTTTTGTTTTTGTTTGTTTGGGTTTTTTTTTTTGTTACTTTTTTTTTTTGCCTTTCTGGTTCAAACACCAAAGTTTCACTTATAGTTTTAACTTACGTCGTGCATTTATGCGATTGTTCTTAATCTGGGTCAAAAATCCTTGATCCATAGAAGCAAGAGCTTGGTTGGTGGGTACAAACATCGTGTAGCGGTTACCGGTGGTTCTGTTAAAGACCTGTGTAAGGCCAGCAGCCTTGACGAAATCCATGAAGCTGTTGATATTGTAATCGGGGTTCAGCAAGATGTCGTCAATGGTCCCCTCTGGCATGTTCAGGACTTCATCGATAAGATATAGAACACCATTGGAAGCTTGCAACTCGGATATTACGACTTTGGCTTGGTTAAAATAAGTACTCTAAAAAGCAAAACAAAAGAACGTATATGATACACGTAGTAGTAAAGCAATATCATTTTTGGTAGTGGTCATAATTACAAAGCTGACCTAAAATAACCGTACCTGACCAGCCATGCTATTCCTGACGTAAACCCGAATGGAGTGTCCATTCAAACTAGAAATCACTTCATGGTTTAAAAGATCCCATTCAAAGATCTCGCCCTTCATCACGTGGTATTTCAGTACTTCCTGTAGTTTAGCATTGTCTGCCTTCAATGCTTGCAGATCGCTGTCGGGTATTTTACCAAAAGCGGCATCGGAGGGAGCGAGTAGCGTGAAAGGTCCTATAAAGTAATTTTGAAATGATCATTACTGTGGTTTCCTCAATATTCGTGAATTTAATGAAAATAACAGTTTCAAAAATAGGTAAAGTCTCGTGAACAATGATTCTCTTAATTAATACAATGGGTAATGAAAAATGTGGCCCATATCGTGGATCAACGCAACAACGAAATCCACGAATATTGGTATTCAACCAATGTTGATGAGACCACTTATATTTGTAATTACGGCAGCAAGAGCAACTTACTCTTGCCACGGTTTGGTATGATAAAGTACCCACTATTCTACTTGCGCTCAGCTCAAGGGAGCATCACACTCATAATAAAATCATTGAAGATTATAATTGACGTTATCGTTTATCATATCTGAATTGTAATTATTTCGTCAAATCTTGTGCATACAATAATACGACAAAAGTCATAATACATAAAAAGGGCACTTGAATAAAACGAATGGTTCGACATTATTATAGGATTCATACTCTATTATTTTGTCAACGAGGAACAATACCTTTACATTGAACAAGTAGTAAGATAGATATAACAGTATTTAAGAAGAAATTCAGGCACAAAAATGTCTATACACACATTCATTCACTCTCACACCCTTTCATCGTAAGAAGGGTTATGAGAGGTTTTTAGGGTACTTTTGAATGAATCAATAAAAATTCATTGCCTACCTTGACTGGGATCTTTCAGGATGTCGGCTAGGCCAGCGCTGTTGAGGAGGGCGACCAACTTGGTTGCATTGTTTGCTGCGGCTAGGTCTACAAGATTGGGGTATGCTGAGGAAACAGCGATACAGACGGACAAAACGACGAACAGCCTCATGGCGCTAAGGTGCACTTTTAGTGGGAAGGTTCGCTCGCTGGATCAAACCGACTCTTATCTGGCACGACTATGATAAGGCCAAACCGAGAACTTTCACAATGCGAGATGACCTCTGTGTCTAAATCTAAGTACTTATGATGTAAGTTCGTAAGGTTGTCCACCTGGCGTACAAACGACGAACGGAAGAACTCTTATATTTACAATTATGTATCAAAGATATAATTAGGAAACGTTTGAAAAGCTTTAAATGAATGAAGGGGTTATCAATTTCATTTTGTTTTACTAGCGTTACAAACGTTCTAAACGATGGTTTGATGACGTATTTTTATAGAAGCAAAAGTCATACTCCTTAAGTAATTTGTAACTTAAAAATTGCCCTTGTCCATCTAGATAGCGCGCAATTTGGAGTTGGTTTTCACGTGGAAATAGTGTTTTTTTTTCAAAGTTGCGATAAAAATTATAATTTGATCTAATAAGGTATAATAAAATGAATTTAAAAACAAAATTTAATTTAAATTTTCTTTAAAAATGCAAAAATCAGTTAAGATATCTTTGAAAGTAGTTTGCATTCAGTCGGCGAGGAAAATATAAACAAAACAACAATTTATTATTGACTTTAAGAGGAAAAAAATATTCTTTATTTTTTCAAGTTCATTTCTTGGTCGTGTTAGTGTAAGGTAAATAAAAGCTGAAAGTTCAAAGATTGAAAATAATATAAACTAACATATCGTAAGCAATATTAATGCAAAATATTCGTAGATGTTTTATATTTAGCTGCGTTCTTTAACCTGAAAGATAAAGGGACGTTTCAAAGGTGAAATCATGGTATTCGTTTGAACCTTGAGATATTGCATTGATAGAAAGCACAAGATCAGATTTTTAGAACTTCCTTAGCATTAAAACTAGTTGAGTCAGTTTACGCTAATAAGAACAAATATGTAACTATTTATTAAAATCAAAAATATATAATTTAAGAGCATTATTAATTTGTGGTATTTATAGTAAAAAATGTCTACTTAAATCTTAAGGCACGATAGTACTGATAGCGCATGAAGCCTTATTGCATGTTTTATTACAAGGTTCGTTATCAGCATATATATCTAACACGTGACCAACAGCCTATCGTGTTCCCTTTCCCTTTGCAAGAATCTCCTACTTCAAGTCTGCCGTTCTCTGTGAGATGAACTACCTTTTCATTTTCCCTCTCTTGGGACTGGCCCTGGGCCAGGGCTCTCCCACAAGCCTGGGTAACCTGGTGGAGACCCTGAAGACAAGTTCCCTCCAGTCCATCCTAGTAGATCTGATTGATGCTGCGGGACTCACTGAGGCCCTGTCCCAGGGAGGTGAGAGGTTTTTAAATATCTTTCATAATTGAATTCTTTTACATTTACAGCATTACATGTACTGTGGATCCGGAATCCTTTTTTATTCGTGATGGGTCAATGTTCGTGGGTAGCCAAACTTTTCTTAGTTGTGGGGACGTAATTTCGTTGGTAGCAAGTTCGGAATGATTTTAATTAATATTAAACAAATGCTTGTAAATCTGGGCAAGGTTTACCCACCAAAAACCACGAACATTGGTTCCCCGCGAACAACGATGCTTCCACAGTATGTGAAGAAGAAAAAATTGAGAAAGATTTTAAAGATAACTGAAATATAATTATACAATAGAAATGAAGGAGAAACGTTCGATTGTATACGATTAAAAATTTAGTTATTTATTACACATGCGTTTTAAAGGGCAATGAAAAGGGGGCTATTAAATGGAATACGAAAATTATGATATGGAATAAGAAGTAGTAAGACATGCAAGCGTGAACGTTCAGGAGATGGAACATTTCTTTCGCTCTAATGTGGCCATCATGTTTTTTTTTTTTATTTAAAGGTCAGGTCAAGTTAATAATTAGGATAAGAATAGACACAGCTGCTCGTGTGACATCTTCCAATGTTATTCAATGTGTACGATAAAACTTTCTCCTTTTTTTTGTATTTAAAGAGTATATTGCAAAAGTTACGATTAAAGGTAATACCGGTACTTCAAAATTGAATTAGATACTTAAACTTTACAGAATTTTCCTATTTTCATTAACATTTTCTATCATCTCATAATAGAGAATGTTGTATAATCTATTTAAAAATTTTTATTATGAAAAATAATCTTTTAACAAAATTTGAATTACTTTAATTGTAAAAAAAGAATGTATCCTTTATTTATATGGAACGGCTCGAGCTATCTTAAGTTAATACAAATTTTGTGAACTCTAGACCTTAAGTATTAGATTGAGAACGGAAGTGAAATAAATTTATTCACATTTTACGGACATATCATCAATTCTTAGTAAAAACTCACGTTTTTAAATTTAAAGATTTTCTCGTTTAGGTCCCTTCACTATTTTTGCTCCTGACAACCACGCCTTTAATCTACTCGGCAATGCGACCTTGACCAGCCTGAAGGCCGATCCCGAAAAATTGGCCCAGATCCTGCAGTACCACGTGGTCAGTGGATTGTACCATGTGAAACCTGACCTACTTGTCAACGAACTGCAGTTGGACAGTCTGAAGGGGGACAAACTGCGAGTCAATTACTATTATGCCGCAAATGTAAGTAATTAGGCGACATTTATTATTCTTACATTGCTTTTGAACTTCAATAAATTACCATGCATTTGTTTATATCATATCCTTTAATATGACAAATCAATTTTGATTGATTGATTAAATTATGTGAATGATGGTACATCTGTTTATTTTGTCTTATTTGAGTAAAAAAATTTCGAAAGTCATCACATTATGTTTCGTTTACTATAACGTTTAAAGGACGCATAATTAAACAAGTAACATGGTAGTGATAATGTAATACTGTATTCTGCAATTACTCTATTGGCATATCCTATGATATATGTAAGTCTTGTCAAGTGCACTATATACTGCCTATAATATCGTGCCGGTATCTTTCAAGTCACCACCAGTTTTGAATGCCACGTCTGATAAAGAGCAATAAATTGGAGCATATTTCTCTAGAATATGCCGAAGTTGAGATGGTTTGGTTTCTTTGTTTTTTGCAGCATGCACTTACTGTGGAGGGAGCACGTATCACGTATCCTGACAAAATGGCGTCCAACGGAATAATTCACCGTATTGAGAAAGTTCTCATGCCACCAGTTGGAACCATTGTGGACGTTTTGACTAAAGATGGTTCCTTCAATACTCTTCTTGCCGCTGCTAATGCGGCTGGTCTTGTTGAGGCATTAAAAGGTAAAGCTTATGATAAATGAAACTGCCTTTATAAACTGCAAAACCCTCTTAACTTTCAAGTAATTGAAGGCATTTTCAATTATTGTTATTTTCTTTAACTCACGAGTCTCAGTAATTTTGATGTTTGTGTATTTAGACGGCCCAATCACTTTAATGGCCCCAACTGACGATGCATTTAACAGACTTGGTAATGAAACCGTAGCCAAGCTTCTACAGAATCCAACGCTTTTGGGAGGTAAGTTTACAACCCAGATGTCTTTGTCCTTTGCTGACCAACTCTCTTCTTCTTCTTCGATTTGTGATAGAGACATTTTGCAAACAATGTTGTTGTTTCTTCAGATGTTCTGAAATACCACATTTTACATGGAACTCTGTACTCCAGAGGAATGCATTCTGGATCCTTCCACACCCTTGAGGAGACCGACAGACTCAGAATCTACGAGTCTTTCTTTGGTTTGTTTAATCTACGTTTCACTTTTGATATAGAAAAAAAAAGACTCCGAGAAAAAATAACATTCTAACAGAATGAATCTTCTATGAACGAGAGGGTATTAATCTACTTAATAAACTTAATTTTGATGATATTGAAGATTTATATGAAGCCCTGATGTCTATGAAAAGTTTAACGAATGAGAAATTTAAATCAGCAATATATTTAACAATATTATATATGTTAATAATTTTTTTATGCATTCTGCAATGATGAATTTTGCAAAAGTACATTTGTTTCATATTGATTATTGTGTACATTCCACAGGAACGGTATTGGTTGATGGACACCGTGTGACTCAGCCCGACATTAGTGCCACCAACGGCGTCGTTCACAAAGTCAACTATGTCCTTATTCCACATTCCCTAAGTACTCAAATTAAAAACCTTTAAACTTTACGGTTGGTTTGTGGTTTTCTGTGGGTTTTAAATTAGATTTATACTGAACAATTCTCTTAAGCTTTAAAATGTTGTTTTATTCATTGACCTATGATTTACATTCACATGCCGTGTATAGTTGTATAATAATGATGGGGTCAATTTATCGATAATTTTACATATAGAAAAAGGAAGACAGAATATGTTCCTATTAATAACATAAATATATGTTCAGGGTTATACTATCTGATATTCTGACACCTCTAGATTGATTGTTTGAGCTACTTAAGTGGTTTGGTTCTAGTTGATTGTCCACTCTATGAAAATACGAAAATGAAATGAACTGGTTGATATATTGATGTATTGGTTGATAAAAAAAAACCTTAATATCATGCAAATTTTCAAATTAATGCATGAATGTCGTAAAGTTGTATGTTGCCAAGAAATTGAAAACGTGTATATGTAATGTTATTCAATATCCCAGTGATGTTTGGAAATCACAAAGAATTCATTTAAAAAATACTAAGATTTTCCAATAGCACGACAGTGCTTTAAAACGAAGAATACAGACCACAAAGTTCTAAACGAAATATGTGAAAATCAAACCAATATGGAAATTGGACATTACGTAAACATAGTAATCTCGTTGTGTCAGTAGCAACTTGACACAAAAGGGGCTCTCTGGTATATAGGTCTAGAAGTAGTGCGGTACATAAAAGATTAATTTGTAATCAGTGGGTTTCGCCATTAGATTCCCAAAATTTATACATGTGCGTTTCAAAACGACAATCGAATTCCTTGAACAAATCGATCACATTCTGATCATTATTTTTTACAACTTAGGTGAAGATGAATACTCTTACTTAGTGTAACTATCTTTTGAAGGTGGTCGAGAAAAAGAATCTTCCAAGTCCCTTTTTCACAAAAATATTAAGCTCGTGATTAGGGAAAGAATTTTATAACCAAAGGGTGAATGTTAACAGATACTATCTGCAGTCAGATGTTTTCTGCTGTGTCAAGATTCGCCTGAGTTAGAAATCTTGCCTTTCGAATACTTCAAAAAACTATCTTATAACACGTTATAAAGGTTTTTTCCTCACTATTTTTGTTTTTCTGGTTTAACGACTAAAAAAAGAAGAAAACATGAGCAACACCGGTATAAGAACAGTCCTGTTAACTTATCACAATTGCACTGTTATGACACAGAAGCTTGGCATAATCGAAAAAAAGTTGACATCATAGCTCTCTCTCTCTCTCTCTCTCTCTCTCTCTCTCTCTCTCTCTCTCTCTCTCTCTCTCTCTCTCTCTCTCTCTCTCTCTCTCTCTCTCTCTCTCTCTACATATATATCCAAAAATCCCACATGCAGAGTTAACATACAAAATCGCTTTACATCTGAATAAATTGTTAGTGTGTACAAACAAAGCAAAAACTGAGAGAAAATTGTTTTTATTTTGGAGGAGCAAGTACGTCATCAATCACATGTAGGCATCCATTGGACAATGGAACATCGGCCTCTATGACTTGTGCTGTCTTTACGTAAACACCTGAAAATTTTCATATAAAATGATCAATAAACTGACGACAAAAATTAACTCTTTTGACATACATGTACATATGGATGATACCGTGATAATGGTTAATAATTACGCTAGTGGTCAAGTACGTTTTTTCTGTAGTTTATCAAAACGCGTCTTTGACTACCCAAACGCGCGGGGGTATTTTACGTGGTTTTAATTTTACGGCGTAACTAGTGTTAATTTCCCCCAACGCGTAAATAATCAATTTTACAGTATACATTTATTTTTGTTCAGCGATATCAAGTGATATTCATCATTTTGATTTCAAACTGGACTAGCATGTAAAGTTTCTTTATTCAATTCAAAGATGTCTAAGTCTTAATTTTTCATCTATTTATTTTTCCGCATTAGTGGTGTGGAAATTTTAAGAAGTTTTTACCTGATCCTTGCACACTGATAGTAAGGTTTGTTCCAGCCAGAGTGGGAAGTGACATGCCATCTGTCAACCCAGCGGAAAACCACACCCCTGGTACCACGTGGTACATTAAAACTTCTGTTGAATCAAATCATATTAATAAAAACCTTGCTTAGTTTATTAACCAAAATTAAGATGAATAATTCAATTGAAAATCAATACATACTTTTGAAGTAAGTGTCATCAGCAGCAATAGTAGGCAAGTTTGCCAAAATTTGAGCAAATGCATCATCTCGTGGAGCAAATAATGTGTAAGTCCCAACTGTAAATACAGTGTATTTCTAGATAATTGTTCCCAACACAAACTATTTGGTCATTTTCGTCAAAGAGGCACAATGCAAAAGTGCAACCCCCCCCCCATCTCTTTCTCTTCTCTCTCTCTATCTCTCTCTCTGTATTTTAATGCATATAATTTATGTTTACATTCTAAGGCATTTTCAAATCCTTCCAGCACAAGAGCAGCGTACAGGTCGGCAAAATTGGTCTCGTGGGTCCCGAGATATTCCGAGATTGACACGTCAGAGGGCATCAGCACCGAGTCGATGGTGTGGATCACACCGTTCAGGACAATTTTGTCTCCGGACTCTATGTTCACGCCTTGAATCACGTATTTCTATAAACAAAAATGACATGAAGACTATAAATAATCGGAACTCATAGTACAATACAAAGTTTGATTAGTATAATTAGTTATTTCTAGCGACTTGGACATTACATGTACATGTAAGGTATCACACTATTAGTTAACCTTACTCTTTGAACCATCTAACACCGAGCAACAGGAAGAGAAAAAAATCTTCTACATAGAACCCATCATTTGAATTGTTTATTTAAACTCTCTTCTGCAAATTTTTGAAAGGAAATGTACCCCCAGTCCTTAATGTGTGTTTTCAAAGGATCAACTATAATAGGTAAATTTAATGTGGTTCAATGAGGTGTCCCAACATAATTCCAACCTACAAGTTCGCCCTTTAGGTGACCCTTTATGATATGTACAATGCAACTGCGCGGAATATACAAGATATTAAATATGTTACAATTTCCAATAAAGATCGAACTAAAGTAACGAAGTTTCATGTCGTGTTGCTATGATCATGCTCCCACTTCTCGCAATAAAGAAGAGCATAGACTGACTATTAAATATGTACAGAGAACTTGATACATCTAATAGTATAAGAATAAAATAACTTTTATTCTTGTGAGTATTTCTCAAATTAAAGTACATTGAATTTGATGAAAGTATTATATTAACCAATAAAAAAAAAGTCAAACCAATGCATACTCATTATGATTAAAAAAAATTCATACTGTGAAAATACTGAATCAGATCCCAACCTGATTTGCATATCGATGAGCTGTGAGGTTCTTTCCAGACAGCGAGGTAAATTCCGTTCCATCTTGAATCATGGGAGAAATAATGATTCCATTGGTCACGTGGAACTTGAGGGTGTCTGCTAGAGCTTGTGGATCGGTGCTCAGTTGGTCCAGGACACTCTGTGGAAGCTTGGCAAAGGCAGCATCAGTCGGCGCAAAGATTGTCAAAGGTGTTGCTTGGCGACAAAAGAACGGACTTATCAGTATATAGAATGGTCTTTTACTTTATCAATACATGTATGTGTATATATACTTATTGTTTTTACTGTTTTATGTAAAAAAGTTCAAGAAAATATTTTTTTAAAAGAACAAGATTTGATACTAGTACACTAGTAGTTTTAATAATCAAAATAAAAATTGAAATGAATACCTGACGTCGCCAAAGTTCCTGCTAGACCGGACTCCTTCAAGAGTTTAACCAGTGTGGTAAAGTTACCGTTGTGTTGCAAGTAGGAAAAAACATTTTCTACTTGGCCATGAGCGACGAACGCTTGCAGGGACAAAATAGTTACCAAGAAAAATAGCATGGTGACGATCCAGAGGAGTCCTAGTTTGTACAGTGTATGTTGTGGTAAAGATAACAACGGTCTCGGCACCGTTTAATCTCCTACACAAGACACGATCTATATATGTGTGTACCTGCTTTGGACAATATGCTGTCTAGTTTCATAATATTTAATCCCCCAGTTCAAACTTTTATAATTTAGAGCATAGAAATATAACACAATATTACTTTAGAATGAGTAATGTTTGCTTTTCCGCATGGCATTCAAAGACAGGGAGCAAAAATTTACCAACATAGTTATGGTACATGTATTTCATTACAAGTGACAGTACGGTGTTAATAAACAAAGATGAACGATTATTCCCGTATAGAATTAATCTTGTTTCGGTAACTGCAAATTGATTTTTGTAGGGCAAACATGTTATTTTTTAAAAAAAATATTACATCTATAATACTAACGCTGTTAATTCAAATATTGCCGTTACATCATAATTCACAAAATTTTATGTCATGCAAAGGAGCGCTGCGGTTATCGTGAAGAGGTTTATCAAATGTACCGTTGTTTTATCAGTATAGTTTATATAAATATATTGTATGTTAGCTGCAGGACTGTAGCTCCCAGTCTGAAAAAATTCGGAAGGACGACCTGGGACGTCCGTCCGAATTTTTCAGACCGGAAGCTACAGACCTGTAGCTGCTAATTGTATGTCAAAATTCTGCATATTTGCTGGAATGATATATCATATGAACAATTTATCATTCCTGCAAATCATGGTTATGGTTGCTTTATGAAATAAATGAATTGACATTTATGTATGATTGTAGTGCATTCGCCCCCCTCCCCTCCTTCAGTGTCAATAAATGTTGGATTTCATAATAAATCACGTTTAATGTCAAATCAATAAATACTGCTTTGGCAACTTGAGTATCAACCTTTACATTTATTAGTTGCAACTTCTAAAATTCAGCAAATTGAAATATATTCAAGCAACTTATGTATATGACTGTAATTCCAATCATATGGTAACGTACATTGTATAAGATACGTGTATAGCTTATGGTGTCGTTTGGCAGAGATTTGGTCTCTACGCGTAAAAAAGTTGTTGAAAATGTAGTTTTATAAAAAAAAATGTATAATTATAATTTTGTATAATAAAAAGAGTCAAAGGTTTCTTTCTATTGAGAGCAGTGTAAATTATAATATGATATCATTATCATGTAATCATGATAATTTATATGTAACATGCTCTATATACTAGGTTTAAAGTGTTTATTTTCTAATATCATCGATTTTGAAATTTATATTTAGAAAAAAAAATTAGTAGTAAACTTTGCTTTCAATAGAAATGTACAGTACATATACGTGTATTACAGTAGAATAGATTTATCTACGAATCTAAAAGGTATTCAAAAATGGCAAATATCGCACGGGTTCCATGCACATCTTTTATTATAAAATATCGAACGTGAAATCTATGGCCTTGTTAGTTGATAAATCTCGAGCAGTCACCCTCAACTCAGTTTCTCCGAAATAAAGTGTCTCTTCCACCTCTACGTTCGCCGGATCATGATTCAACAGTGGTACTTCGAGGGTTCCCAGTAGGTCACAACCAGATTCGTCGATATATTTTGGATCCTCGTCATCCGAGATGTACACAGAGCAATGAAGCATACTCCCCTTTTCAAACAGAGGGCGAAAGATTTGAGGTTTGGACAAACCAACAGGGATCTTTTCTCCTTTTCGCACAATTGGGAAGAAGACATCCTTACAACGAGATTTACCATCGATTTCGTATTTTTTGGAAAGTGGATGCAGTGTAGGTTTGAATTCGGGCCAGGTTTGTATCCCATACGTATACATTGCTACTCTTCTGGAAATGGCCTTTGGATCGTGACCGAAATAAACAGCGCCTTTCACAACTGCTAGTCCTGCGTCGATTGGAATTATAACCTTCTTGCCCGTACATTTTTTTATGATTGCCTGTTGAACTAATTTGCATTCAGAAAAGCCTCCAACCATTAATATGGCTTTTGTATCTCTAATTTTAGCGTCTTTCAACAGTTTTTCTATATGTTTTACAATGCTGTCGACCGTTTCCTCAAAGAAAATTTGCTTGAAATTCTCTACTGTCCATTTCAATTTTCCTGATTCATACTGAACAATGCCTTTATGAGATGATACCTCTATTGCAGCGGAAGCATTTTTTACTTTTCTATTGGTTTTACAAAATTCAAAAAAAGATAAAGGAATTCGTACCCATACGTGTCCGGTTTTTTCAGGTGTGATGCTTCGTTTAGTAATTTCGAATTTTCTAAGAATGTCTAAAAAGTCGTACATATTTTGCTTTTTGTACTCAGCCATTGACTCTGGGCCGCTTATATTCTCAAGGAAACCTATGAAACGGTCATCTACCGATTTTCCTCCCCAGGGCCCTCCACTTGCGGGGACGATTTCCTCTAGAGTGAGATCTTCACATTGCTGATGCACTGTTATGTCTGCTGTTCCCCCTATAGGGTAGAAAAAAAAAATATATATATATATATATATATATATATATATATATATATATATATATATATATATATATATATAAGCACTAAAAATAACCAACGACACGTACAATAAAGTAAAGTATTGTCAAATTTTCGGGACAACCCGTCCCTTCTTCAGGACAACAAAATAAAAACTACATATGATAAGAAAGAAGAAAAACATCTACAAAACTAGCACTAAACTACAAACTAAATAATATATAAAAACTAGATAATGTATAAACACCGGATCAAAACGTGGCAGCTACATCTTTGTTTTGTTGTCCTGAAGAAAGGACGGGTTGTCCCGAAAATTTGACAATATTTTACTTTATTGTTCGTGTCGTTGGTTATTTTTAGTGCTTTTTTATATCTCATCTTATAACCGTGTATCTTTTGATCCGACACTTTAGATAACGAGTGTTGTTGGGTTACTAGTGCTTCTTTTATATATATATATATATATATATATATATATATATATATATATATATATATATATATATATATATATATATATAATCGATTGTTTGAATCCTGTATTAATTGAACTTTTACCTATCTATCTATCTATCTATCTATCTATCTATCTATCTATCTATCTATCTATCTGTCTGTCTGTCTGTCTGTCTGTCTGTCCGTCTATCTACATGTATCTATCGGACTAAATGAATCTGTTATACCGTATATCTATTTTACAATGTAATTGAAAAGAAAGTACAGCAGAAGTAAATACTTACAAAGGCATGTTCATTACTATAACAGCATCTTCTTCATTTACCCATATTATAAAACCGTATCTTTTTTGAAGTAACGATCAACATTTCTTTAGTTTTTGTTACGTACAAAATTAGAATTCCGTTATTCCTTGAGTTATCATATAATAATTATTATTTGATAACTCAAGGAATAACGGAATTCTTATTTAAAATGGTAATTAGATTTCCGTTATTCCTTGAGTTATCATACAATAATCTTTATGTATCTATCCTTTAGTTAAAACATGTTTTGTTTCATTATAAAGAACCAATTTAAAAATTGATCCTAAGCATTCCCTTTAATATCAATGGATGCTGAATTTGTAAGAATTAATCCTGAAAAATTATTATCATTTCTATAATATGTTTTATGGTAAATAACAAATTTTCTAATTGCAATTGGGCGAGTTAACAAAACTCGCCGAATTGCAATTAGTCTTCCACAAATTTCGGTTTTCTTTTTCATTAAAAGCTTCTTCTACATGTAGTTCAAATTTTAACAATTATCGATAGTTTTCTTTGGAACATATCCTTAAAGAAAGTAATACTTAACGAGGCTGGGTCTAATTTGTTCTGCCCTGTCTTATCCGACAATTTCTTAGAAATTGGGCTTGCAAATAAAACTATGATAAGACCCCTGGAACAAACGAGGAGGTATAAGGTTTTTTTCATTTGATCAATTGATGTCTTTTAGCCATTACATTCATATGAAGAACAGGAAATTTTTTTTAAAAAATGTGCAAAATTGATACATTTCAAGCAAAATCCCATAAGGTCATATAATTATGTTAAAAATTAACAAACTTTGAGATGACCCCCTAAAAAACCGATGTGGAAAATATCTGATTTTTTGTTTAGAAATGATAATTATTTCAGTAGAAATTCATGAAATAAATTTCATTAAAAAATGTAGGGCAGAACAAATTAGACCCTGCCTCGTTAAACCAAATTTAGAACCAATTTTTATAAAAAGAGATAAAAAAGGTATCGATTGTCATACGAAAGCCTACGAATTACATGTGCATTGAAGCTGCAATTAAAAACTCACCTCCAAGGTCCACCACCATGTACTTGTCACCCACACTCAGTTGTCCCAGCACAGACGAGGTTTGCTTATGATCATCTTTTGTTAGATCCTCTTTTGTTAGATGCTGACAGTAAATGGAAGCAGCCTCTGGTTCAAGTGCAATTATAAGTCTCTCTTTTATTCCAGCCTAAAATGAATATATGACCAGTGTACTAAATTTCATTATTGGTTTTAAAGGTCAGCATCATGAAATGTTTTTAAAAAAAGTTGTTAATGCCATAACTCCATTACGAAGCAATTAAAATAATTCTAGCCCTTCTGACTTCGATGTTTTATTGATTTCCTAATGTAAAAATGTACAAATGATAATTCAAACGATTACTTTAAATGAAATTTTAACGCATTAATAAAAGGTACGATCAACCGGGTTTTTTTTTTACTGCATAAACGCTTGCATCTCCGGGTAATTATGCATTTAATATCTCGGGGGTTTTATACTTCCTTTATTTAAAAGTTGGTTAGACATTTGTGATAATATTATAAAATGGTTTAACTTGATCCTTCGCGTACCTCTTTGGCTGCCTCCCTCATAAATCGTTTGGCACGTTCACCCCATATAGCAGGTACTGTCAAAACATAGTCTACTTCCTCGGTTGAGATCCCTGGAATGCTTTTATTTATTTCCGTTAACAGATGATCCTTCAAATGTCGAATACAATGAGCGAATACCATAGAAGCCGGGAGTTTCTTTCCAAGTTCGTCAGTACAAAGAATGTTTTTCTTTACTCCCTGTTGCCAAAGACAAAAGAGAACTTTTTATAAAAGATTTCTAGCCTGTTTTTTTTTTTGTTTTTTAATGAATTGTCCTATTTAGAGTTATATATCATTTTCAGCAATTGCCAATAGAATATTAAAATAATGATTGTTGAAATGTATTGGACTATACATTTCAAGATCAATTCGCAGTGGCATCTCCTACAAAGATACTGAAAAATGTAAATATATAATTATACAAGTAGACATATACATGTATATACAATTAATAGCTTATGTATTTACCAAGTCTTGATGTAGAATCATCTTAAATCGTTGGAAGTAGTAATAATCCTCATGAACTTTTTTGGCGGTCAACTTGGAGTATTGGTCTTCGGCATCGTAGCCAAAAGCCACAAACTCTTCGTTCGAATCTAACAATAACACTGTCGGGTTTTTATTCGAAGGTGCATTTCCTCCATACCAGGTGTATGTGTACGTTTTTTTCCAATCTTGTGTGAGAGAAAAGGCATAACCGGAGTACATCGTCCCGAAGTCGATCGCAGCGACGACCAGGGCCTTACTTTTACTGGGTATTTTCTCTTCTTTAGAGGTTGCCATCTTTGGATTTTATAGTAAACAATGTACTTTCGTTTTAATCTTGGATCCGCCTTAGTGAAGAAGACCGATAACTCCCTGCTGTCATCAAACCTATAGCCAAATCGAAAGTAACTTTGAGAGTTCTGGACTGGGAATGGAATCTACGTTTGTAGTTTATTACTACTGATGAGACAGTTTATAAAGTCGGGTATGATAGAATCTTTACATTAAGATTATTATTTAATCTTTAATTTTTAAAAAGACTATCTGCAAATTTGAATGCAAGCCAAATCATGGGTGTCCATCGGTGACGTATATTTGGGATCCCCATATTAAATATGCAGGTGCCTGACTTCTCAAATAATCATAATGATACATGTACTTGAATTTTTAACTATTCATAAGGGGACTATTGTTTAAAACGTCGAGTCATGCATCGCTAGAAATGAGATGCATTAGGCTACTAAACATTATAAACAATAAAAATATTTATTAAACATTATCCCCTTATATATTCCTGATTTGTGCAGAAATTTTGGCGATACAAATCAGAAAAAATGAAAAAATTAAAGGTATATCATCCTGGATGGAAGTGAAGAAAGTTTGTTAGAAACCATTTCTACATTACATAGATTCTCGGAAATGTCCGGCTTGTGTATACATTATTCAAAAACTCATACTGTATGGATAGGTTCCAAAATATATAGTAATGATATACTAATTATTCCTAATAGCAAGTTGAATTGGGGATCTACTAAATTCACCTTGCTTGGAATGAATTTTGATGTTGATTTGCTAAATATGTCTAGTATTAACTATGATCCAAAACTGGTTAAAATTAAGTCTATCCTTAAACAGTGGGATAAAAGACATTTAACTCCCATTGGCAAGATTAAAGTTATTAAGACATTAGTGCTACCTTTGTTGAATCATATACTAATGTCTATCCCAAACCCATCTGTCTTTGATTGTAAAGAAATAGAAAAGCCAATCTTTTCATTTATATGGAATGGCTCAACTCACAGAATAAAGAGGGATGTTCTTGTTCAAAAATATGAAGAAGGTGGTCTTAAGATGATAAATATCAAAGCATTTATATCTTCCATGAAATTATTCTGGGTGAGACAGCTTATTGTCACAAACAGGGGGTTGAGTCAATTCATACTTAATTTTAATAAAAATAAATTTACATCATGTGGTATTGAATACATTAATATACTTTTGAAATCATTAGAAAACAAGTTCTGGATAGATGTGTATAATGCATGGGTTGACCTGCATAATATACATGTATTAGAGTCTGGCGCAACTGCAGACTCGCCTTTATTTTATAACCCTTTGATCCATATTGGAGGGAAATCTTTTTTTAAGAAACAACTATTTGATAATAATATTAGATACATCAATGATATCATTAAGGAAGATAGTACTTTTCTTAGTTTTGATAAGTTTTGTGATATGTACATGTATACGAATGTAAAGGTCAACTTTTTAGAATATGCAAGTATAATCCATGCTGTAAAGTCATACAGCAGAAAATTGGGTGAAAACCAAACTTTAAGAAAATTAGCAAACCCGCTTATTATAGAGAACATACATAAAGTTATGAAATGTAAAAAGTCAAAGTTTTTTATCATATTTTAAACAATAATACCTCTGTGACAACAGGTAAAGAAGGTGGAATGAATTATTAGATATAGAGGACATGGAATGGAAATTAATCCATAAACTACCTTTCATAATAACAAAAAATTGTAAACTTCAATGGTTCCAATACAGAATAAATAACAAAATTTTAGCAACAAACTCTTGTTTATTCAAAATTAAAAAAGTAAACTCTAAAATGTGTACCTTTTGTCACAGAGAAGAGGAAACTATAGAACATATATTGTGGGATTATGAATGTGTTCAATCTTTTTTAGAAAATTTTAATCATTATTTAGAAGAAAAAATCAATTTTCAGGTTACATTTACCAAGAAAACTTTCATTCTAGGCATCCTTGGTAAAAGCAAAGATATCCTTAATATCATTTTTCTTTGGTTAGTGAAAATGAGATTATTGATACTCATTGGAACATCTGGAATCCAATTTTTACTTGAATTTTCCTTCTCTCTCTCTCTCTCTCAAAAAAAAAAAAAAAAAAAGAAAAATTGCATTTCTGAATTATTATATTTAAAGCAGCATAATCATGCATTGTATGTCTGCAGAATGTGTGAAATAAAAAAAATAATATTTTAAAAATATTAAAATTTGACAAAATTCGTGACAATGGCCCATTAGTAAAAGTGGAACATTTTAAATGGCAGCAAATTCCAGCTTAAATGCTAATACAAATGTTTAACATGTCTGATTTCTCTCTACGGTGTATATTTTATATATTTACATTTGCTAATTATGATTCACCCTATTTCTTATGGATATTGATTGTAGCATACCACTATAGAAACTAACAGGACTTAAATCTAAACGCCCCGTTTATCGATTGGTCTAAATCTTCAGCAACCTAAGAATAATCACGGACTGCACAAGATAGAACCAATTTAAGAAGAGCTTGGACTTTGGGTAGTTGTGTCAAACAGTAATGTGACGAAGACCTGTCTATTTCATTGCTAAAACTACGCAATCTATGCATATTTTCCTCTAAACCAGCGTCATTTTGAACCTGTTTTGATGCAAGAAATTGATAGTTACGTTCGTCCTAACGAAAGTCCATTGTCTTGTTAAAATGGTTCTAATCATGCTGATGTCAGACTCAAATTCCTGTGGAAGACGATTCTGTTGGGTTTTGTTATCTAACGTACTGATGTACATTATTATAATAATTTAACAATAATTTAACAATTTAACAATAACAATAATTTAGATATTTTTTCTTCCTTTCCATGATCAATTTATTAGTTTGTTAAAAAAAATGTAAATATAATACTCTGTCCCGAGTTTTTACATCAGCCATTAATCAGTTTGTTAATAAGCCCGGTTGATAACGTTTTAAAAATTACACGAGGTATTCCGAATACTTCCGAATGGAGAAAAGATGTAAACATTTCCCATTAAAAATCTCATTTAGAAATTTGTTTTCTTTCCTGTGAACTTTTATGAGTGAAAAATTTTAATTGTTAAATGAAGATATCTTGGACGTATTCCCTTTCATCGATTTCAACTGTATTTCTTTCACAGGTATGTGTATTTATATTAAAAATCATCAAAATGTGATGGAAGCTTGGGACAGACTATAACAATAAAATGCTTTCTATGATGATTCATGCGGGTTATGAAGGTAGATGACAAGCTTTTATCAAATGAATTCAAAATTAACGATTAAAAAGCATACAACTGTACATGTACATGGCAGTGACGATGTTTACTTTAAAAAACCAATCATATTACTTGAATGTATAATAAAGTTTAGTATCTGCAAATTGGAGATGTAGATAAAGTACTCTGATGAGTTATTTCATACATACATGCACACGGACATATGCATGTATTTAAATCATTAATTCCAGCTACATGTATTTAAAGCGTAATTCACACAGACGTTAACTGATCTGTCTTTCCTGGATAGAAGAATTTTTAGTAGCTATTTCATATCATTACTAATTTTGTAATTTTTTTTTTTGCAGATCCATGAACTGTAGGAAACAACCAGAAACCGAGGAAAAATAAAAATGGAAAAGTCCATTACCAGCAAGTGCAAGAAACCAATTGTAGTAGCCATTGACTTTGGCACTACTTTTTCTGGATACGCATTTTCCTTCAGCCAAAACTGGGGCAAGGTTTATACAAACCACTGGCAAGGAGGCTCTTTGATTTCCCATAAAGCACCAACTGTGCTTTTGTTGGATAGCAAAGCCGAATTTGTCAGCTTCGGGTACGAGGCAGAAGACAAGTATGCGACTCTGGCAGAGTCTGGAGCTCATAAGGATTATTACCTGTTTCAGAGGTTCAAAATGATCTTACATCAAGATGAGGTGTGCTATTTTTAATGTACTATAAGAAGATGGGTGGATAAGGCGTGTAAAATGCCCATACGCGGTCGGACATGCTACTAAAAAATTAAAGTATCAACAAATCTGATGGGTTTTTTTTAAATCATTTAAAACAATATATATTTAACGAATCATTGATTTGTAACCTGTAGGTATGGTTAATACTTGGAATATGTTGACTCAAACAGGCGTATGCGTATCAAAACCTGCAAATATTGTCATTTTTAGAACTTCAAGGCATTTTCTTTTATAGAGTGGGTCTGTGCTCCATATTTTTCTCATAGTCTAATTAAGGTCTAATGGAAAACAAACCGATTTCAATCAACAAAAACGTGGAGAGATGACCCACTATACATTAAAAATATCATTTTGTATCCCAACAACTGAACGTATTGAAAAAATAATACAAGTCCGGTAATTCGTGACCTTAGTCACACATAATATTTAAAAAGCCGCCTTTGTTGTGTCTGAAATGGCTCAGTGGTTAGAGTACCTGGCATAAGCTAACCGTATATATCTAGGGTTTTTATGTTACGGGTTCGATACCACCTAAATTTCCGACAATATTTTTTTTTCCTTATTTTTTGTTAAATATATTAAAAACTGACTATACTTAGAAATTTTGCTTTTGCAAAATTGTATTATAATATATTTGAATAGATTTAATTGGGGAAAAATAACTTTAAAATTGTATTTCACTACTGAACCGAATGGGCATTTGCGCCATCTTATTCCCCCATCTTCTTTGATTTACAGTTACTTACTTGTTAGATATGCGTATCTATAATCCGTGATAAAGTTAATTAAGTAGCTGACGAAGTTTGATATAATGCATAATCTAAGAAAAAACAAGAAAGTGATATTTCTTTTGATTTTATTGAATAATTTTATCCTATTTTGATTTCTTATGAAACCGGTAGTACATGTACCATGTACTACAATAATGTAAAACATTTTAGTACATGAATGTATTTATGTATGAAATTGTTCTGCAAATCAGGTTGGCAAACATATGTACTTCTCGGGCCTTTGCGACAGAGCTCGGAAAAACACCCTTAATGTATAAATTACGTAGGTGGCCATGACAAGCCTCCTTTTTGTAAAACTTGATATAAATATAGCACATTTTCCGATCTTTTCAGATGTGAGCTAGACTTCATTAAAGTCGATGATATATCCTAAAATATACCACAGAAACGACATAACAAGACTGTCTAGCCGATACATATTTTAATGGGAAGCGACTCCATTTTGTATAAAATTCTAACATCTGGTAATGTTAATGCATTTTAAGTGTTTTTCCCAGCTCTGTCGGAAAGACCCGAGAAGTTGCGATTTACATACGTACTGGTTCACGTTGTTCCGAGTTAGCAAATAACATCCCAATTACGACGCAATAAGGCATCCTACGCCAATCCATATTGTCTCAGACCCTCATTCAGTCACCTGGAGTGTTTGAATTAATTTTATATGCTTTGCTTGAACAGGCGCTACACAGGAAAATCAAGTGCAAAGATTTGAGCGGAAAAATGCTGGAAGCAATAAAAGTGTTTTCCTACTCCATAAGGTTTCTAAAAGATCACCTAATGGAAGAGATAAAGAAGTGTATGATCATCCAGGAAGCGGAAGGAGAAGTTGACTTGGAATACGTGTTAACAGTACCAGCAATATGGGGAGACAAGGCCAAAATGTTTATGAGGGAAGCAGCTGTTGGTGTAAGATTAGTTAAAATAAATGGTGTTAAAAAGTTTGGTCCGTAATTTATTTCAGCCTAATTTGTATTTGATAATTTCATGACCAGAAATGTAGAAGTCGTTTACGTTTTTAGGCTGGAATTAAGAAAGAAGACTTAATCATAGCATTGGAGCCAGAGGCTGCATCTATATATTGTCAACACCTGCAGTTTGAGAATGAGGAGCAAGATTTATCTGCAACAGCAATGGGTGTAGTCAAACCTGGAACGAAATACATGGTGGTGGATCTAGGAGGTGTGTCAGGATGAAAGTTTTATATGTCCTCAAAATATATAATTACTGATTAACGAATATTATCGTTTACGTTTAACTTTTTTATAATATTTTATTACTGAGAAAATGGATCGTGTAACGTCAGAGTTTAAAGTTTAAGGACAGCAGATTTTTGGCTCACATGAGCTTAAAGCTCAAGTGAGCTTTTTTGATCACATTTTTTTCGGTCGACCATTTGTCCGTCCGTCTGTCCGTCCGTCTGTAAACTTTATACATTTTGAACTTCTTCCCTAAAACTGCTTGGCAAATTCCAACCAAATTTGGCACAAAGCATCCTAATGGGAGGAAAAACAATTGCAGAAATGAAAGGCAGATTTGCATTCAAAGCGGAGAAAACCAACCTCGAAACTGTAAAAAAAGGGGATGCATTTTGAAAAATCTTCTTAAAAACTTTTAAGTCAAATTCAACGTTATGCAGCATAAATCATCCTTATGGTAAGGAACACATATTAAGGTAATGGTCCATACCCCACTAGATAAATAAAATGCGTACAGAATTTTTTCATATTTTTCAAACGTGTATCTGAGGATATGTTCTTATCAAATTTTACCCTGTTGGCTGGTCCATCGGTATTATAAAAGCGAGGGCCGTTGCTAAAAATAGAACCGATTGCGGAAATGGCGCTTTTCTCATACACAAAGAATATAAGCCTAAGCCTGAAATTTGACTTTTACAAATACTTTTTTTGACTTATATCCTATGTAAGATAAAGGAATTATTATTGCAAAACAAAAATTTTTATGTTACACTTGCTTATTTATCAAAAAATAGATAAATCTGCATACAAATTAGATAAAATGAATAAATTTTCAAAGAGAATATAAGCTCTTATGATTTTATTTACGTACAGAATTCTCTAAAATTTTGATATTATTTACATCTTAACGCCATTAATCAATTGGAAATAAAATTACCCAACGGACCGGCCTTTACAGGATCACAATTGGCATATTTTTGGCAAAATCATTAAAATATATATTTTGAAAAAAGATCCGTAAAAATAAAACTGTGCATAGGTTAATTATTTCATAACTCTAAACAAATATGTTTTCATTATTGTTAAATAGAAAATATGATTTAAACAAACTGTAGATTAATCTGTATCATTTAAATCGCAAAGGATTGTTTCTTTGGATATCGGTTAGTATTATGGATCGAGATCGGTATTTAGAAATTGCGGATACATGCGTGGAGAATGCTAACTACCTGATATATGCCTTCAAGACAAAACCTCTATTCAAACTTTTTTTTTTACTGTTTTTAAAGACTGTTCTTATAATGAAATAACTTCTCTTCAGCGCATGGTTTTTAATTCTTCTAAAAACATTTTTTTTGTGGAAAACAAATCTATGCTTGAAAAATCCACTGAAATATAGATCTCGATCAGGATTTCATTTTGGATGTTTATGGACTTTCAGGGATTAATGCTAAAAGAATTTGATTAAATTCAACCTTATAATGGATTGATGTTTATGCAGCACAAAAGTAAGCGGTCTATATTTTCAAAACGAGTACGCAATCGACACAACCTAGTCATGTTATTTCGCTGATTAATACCCCGGTGGGCCTAATTGATTGCAGTTGCCAGGATTTTTGATATATTTGTTTTGAATCAATTTCTATGTCAGCTTGATTTCTTTGTTTTGAAATACGCCTTTTAACGTTAGGTCTCAATTAGATCGGGCACGGATAAGACGTAATAACGCGTGAATTACGTCAGACGTTGTTTTGTGACGTATGGATAATGACCTTAAATTGCAAAAATTAAGGGCTAATTTTGTTTCAAATTTGAGTTGTTACGAAAATAATAATAAAGGAAAGGAATCAGTTATAACTTCGGGTTCGGTATTCCATATTTCGAGTTCAAAGCAGCCATGTTGGGGTCGGTCTGTCAAAGATGAATTAGTTTAATTCGCGTGCGAAGGGAATCTTTAAAACATGCAAGATGCATTGGTGCTGATTTTGTGAAGTAAATTGATGTTAAATATTTTAATACGTTGACAGTTTTCGCTTTTGAGGGTTGTGTTAGCTTGTTTTGATTATTTTTTCATTTTTATTACTTGTGCTTTGTAACCTGGGGAACTATCGGCTGTATTTTGTAATTTATTCGTATCAAATCAAACATAGACTTCGGTCAATCAGACAGTTGACTGTTTACCTGCGCAGAATAAGGAAAAACTGATGTATTAACAACATTTTAAAATATAATTCATTCTACAGGTATTGGTAATTCGGTATGGTCTTTTGCGTAATGGTTGATTAAAGTGCGAAACGAAACGAAATCTACCGAAACGAAACGAAACAAAACGAAACGAAATCAAAACGAAACCTACCGAAACAGAACTATCAGAATATTTTTGAAATATAAATAATTATGTATATCTTATGTGTAAGGATTATTCTTTACTTCATATATAATTTACATAGTTTAAGCACTTGTTACATAAAATTTGACATCGATAAAGGCTTCTTTCTCTATTGACGTATTTTATTTATACGTGCATACTGTAAATCAGCTGCCAGCTGCAAATATGTTCGTGCATACTATTTAATTTCAAAATACCTTTTTCAAAATATGCGTAGTTTTCTCTTTTATTATGTTTGACTTACTCTTATTTTCGCCCTTAATCATCTAAACACAACCAATTTCTCAAAATTGTTGTGTTACATGTAAAAGCTTGTTAATTTACTAATCGAAATGATGTTACTATGCAAATGTCTATAAATATAATTTAAGGAAAAACCCAAAAAGCTGTACACATTGATTTAAATGAAATTAAGTGTATCACTGTTACATGTATTTATACATATCAAGCCCATTTATTATAGTTTTGATTATTGTCGGGTCCTGCTTTTTGATTTTGAGAGGTACTTCCGAGGCCCCCCCCCCCCCACGTTTCAAGTTATATGTTTTTGTTGGTGTAACATATTAGATTCCTTATTTTACACGAGTACTTAATACGTGATTTAACGGGTTTGCATCAAATTGCGAGAATATAAAATCGCGAACGCAAACACGTATATGGGAGTGAAAAAAAGAAAAGTGGCAACTTGTCTATTTTTATTAAAGTTTGATAAATGTCTATTTTAGGTAAAAAAAATTTAAAGATTTTAAAAAGATTTGCTGGTTATTTTCAAAGAGTCGGTATCAATTATACTAGAACAGGTAAAAGCAAAGTTGCTCTACATTGGAGTTGATGTTTAAGGAGGAAATATTAAAATTTGAGAGCGTTATACGTTTTGTTACTTTTTTTGTGTAAAAATGATGATAGATTTCAGAAAAAAGGATCAATAGCTATTTTTCCTTACATTAAAATTAGAATAATTAGTAGTTAAGAATGAAGCAGAGAGAGAGAGAGAGAGAGAGAGAGAGAGAGAGAGAGAGAGAGAGAGAGATGTGAAATTATGCAATAGATCGGTCATCTGAAAGTCTTATCACTCTATCACTCTATCCCCCCCCCCACACACACACACACACACTTTTTCTCTCATCAACATGTTTCTTAAATTTACATATTAAAAAGTGAAAAAGATGGAGCCATTTTTCATTTTTTTTTCTTTACTTGTCAAGATTTTTTGGGTCAGTCTACCCCCCCCCCCCCTCCACCACTTTGAATAACGATGCTACGTGCCTGGAAAGTGCGTAATTTGATTAAGAACATAATCCATTTTTGTATCTAATCAGCAGTCGCTAACTTTTCTGTCTATAAGTAATGTTTTCAGTCGTTAAAAATTTCTCGAAGTTCACAGCGACGTCACATCTGACGGTACCCGATTAATAGCTTAGAGAGTCCTAAACAAAGAGAGATAATATTTAATTGGCGCAGAACTTTTGATCAGCGAATGAAAGTGGATTATGTTCTAAGTAAGTTTGAATATATTAAATAAAATTTACGCGATAAACTGATTAGAACCACTTTCACAAGACCTTGGACTTTCAGTAGGACGTAGCTATCTATTTCTTGCGTCAAAACAGGTTAAAAATGACGCGGTTTCAAGCAAATATGCACCGATTGCGTAGTCATAGTTCAAAAGCCAGACATATCTTGTTAATTTCAAAGAGTCATGGCTGAGTGGCCAACAATGAGTTTGACAGATCTATGTCATATCGTTGTTTGACACAACTACTCAAAGACCTTAGGCTAGCTCTTGTAAAAATGGTTCTAAGAAGGGGGCCGCTGTCGCTTCGCCCCTTCTTAATCACGTACATTTTACTTAATAATTATGATATATTACATGTACATAGTTTAGTGTCGGACAAACACAGACCAGTAATCGCCAGTAAAATCCGATTTTGTGTATATACAAGTGTACATACAAATGGGTTATATAACAAGAACCCGAAAGTGATAATTTGGGTTAAATATATAGGCACAGTCTAAAGTATTGTTTTGCACTAAAATGAGCAATGTCTATATAAAAGTGTAATCCATATTTACAAATGTGCACATTTACATACGCGCAATTTTTATTTTTACTTTCGCTGCGTTTCAAAAGAGACTTGCTACTTATAAAACATACACTATTAAATATATTTAAAATCATAATGATTATATATATTTCATTTTGCCCGATTTCGCGTTTTGTTTCGTTTCGTTTCGGTAGGTTTCGTTTTGATTTTGTTTCGTTTTGGTAGTTTCGTTTCGTTTCGGTAGATTTCGTTTCGTTTCGGTAGATTTCGTTTTGATTTTGTTTCGTTTCGTTTCGGTAGATTTCGTTTCGGTAGATTTCGTTTCGTTTTATTTTGTTTCGTTTCGTTTCTATTTCGTTTCGCACTTTACAAGGTACCCAGATTAATGCAATGTTTTTTGTTGAGATGCTTTTTCTCAATCTATTTAGATTAAACAGGGTTAAATATCGCTGACGGAAATATGTAGCTTAGGTATATATATGTGACTCATTTTGAAAAATAAATTGTGCTCTTTATATGTTTTAAAATGCATGTTTCTTCGTTTAATTGCTTACTATTTTGTATTTATTAACCATATTTGAGTTCAAGCTTCTAATTATAATAAGGATACAGAGCTTTGCTTACAGTTCTATCTTTGTACACAGAGCTGAGGCCATTCTTTTTCTTTTTTTTGTTTGTTTGTTTTTTGTTTGTTTTTTGTTTACATTTTAAATGTTGAATAGGAAATGCCAAGTAAAAAATCTTAAGTTGAGTGTAATAAACTCCTGTGAACAAAAAATGACGCAAACCTAGCAGAATGTGAGCTCTGTATCTTGCTTATAATTCTACGGTTGGCGCTGAAATTTTGGTTGATAAATAGAAAGGTCTCGCTATACGTTAAATACTTGTACAAAAAAATTAAAAGGATGATATGCTGTAACTACTCTCTGGCGCCCCCTCCTTATACGATGAATTATATGAAATCTATACCAATTTTGATAGTTTTTCAGACACGAGTAAAAAAACGACGCCGTTAAAACAGTTTCCATAGTTCTAAAAACATTTCTGTTATGGGGATAAAGGCATTATCACTTTTCCTAAGAAAATATTACAGCGGAAAATCATCCTGGTTTGTAGCCATTTGTTGTTTTTTTAATAAAGATGGAAATAATGGGTGGGCTTTAGTAAAATGGAGTGATATGCCTGTCATTACATTGATTATGATAGCTCTTAACATATCACGTGACAACATTTTTCATTCGAGTGTATTCATCGATCAAGTGAGTAAGGTTATAAAACGTCACACGAGTTCACGCCAGGTAAACAACAGTCGTTTATAAAGAGGAAGACCAATTAAATTTTTGAACGTTTTTAATTTAAGGAATTGAGCGCATTGAGGTAAATTTTTTCCTTTCAAATATTATAATAGGAATTTTTAAAATAAAATACAGTATTAAACTATTATGATATATTTTTTAAAAATATATTATACAATAACTAGTAAGTAGTTGAGGAAGAAAATGTACCTATATGCTCTCATATATTTTGATCGCCTTGTAAAGTTGGGGGAAGGTGAGGGCAGAACGAAAATGAAGGGTATTGGAAGTTAATAGTGTACCCCTATCAAAAGTACAATGTCAAAGATTAAGTGTATGCAAAATTAAGTGTAAAATTCGGATACTTTACGGTAATTATTTTTTGTTATTCTACCGAGGGGCCATATGACACAATATCCTGTGAACGCCCATATAAAGTCATTGTTGCTCAGGTGAGCGATGTGTCCCCATGGGCCTCTTGTTTATTGTTCCGCGGGTTTTTATTGAAAAAAAACCAATATGAATAACAAATTCAAGAGATGATAACCAATTGGTTTATTGTACTAAATATGAAAAGGATCCACGTCCTTTGATATTGGCATAATTTGTAAGTTAACTCTTATTGTTGGTATATTTTGACTATGCAAATTCCTTTTCATCCAACCGTGCATGCTAGTCACAATCATATGACAGAAACATTCATGTCAAAGAAGACTGGTTTGTAAACAAAACATTTTAATTTTGGAAGATTATTTTTTTTTTTTTTTTTTTTTTTTTTTTTTTTTGTAATGAATTTATTAATTTCATACAAGCACAGTTATATCATAATGACAAAGCATGAAAGTTTTCAAAAAATGTTAAATGGCCTAAATTGAAAAAAACTTGTCTCAGAGAGAGAGAGAGAGAGAGAGAGAGAGAGAGAGAGAGAGAGAGAGAGAGAGAGAGAGAGAGAATTATGTAAATAATTTTGGAAGATTATTGATAATATTGAATAGCAAAATCGGTCGTCATCATCTTTTTTTTTCGACCGATCTATTGATATTTTAATTTACCTTTTAAAGTCATAAAGCTAAATAGATTACCCTACATACATGTATCGATATGTATATGTCACTTTTAAAAGAACTACCAGTTACTGGTCACAAGGACATGTAGCACGCTGCCTCGAATTCCTTGTTTCAATTAAAAGGGACACAGTTTTTAGAATTTTAGTTGGTTTTTGTTTTTAACTCAGATACCCATTTCTTATCAAATTCAATGAAAGTTAAACATTTAAGGTATGTTTGATGTTAATATTTTTAGGGGGAACAGCAGATATTACAATCCATAAAAAGGCAGAGGATAATACGTTGGAAGAACTACTGCCCGCTAGTGGGGGGCCGTGGGGAGGAAAGTCTGTGGACGACGCCTTCATGAAATTTCTCCGTGATCTTGCTGGAGACAAAACTATGGATATGTTAAAAGAGAAGAGCATGGAAGACTATGTAGAAATTTGCAGAACGTTTGAAACTAAGAAAAGAACTATTTTACCTGACAAAAACAGTCCAGTTACAATGACTATTCCACAGACATACTTTGAATTTAGTAAGGAGTGTCATAAAGTGAAAGATTTCAAAGAAATAGTAGAAAAATGCTCAGCTTGTGAGGGAAAAGTAAAGTCATTAAAAGGAAAACTCAAGTGGGAAAATGAACTTTTTGCTCTGTTTTATAAAAAGACTATAAACAATATCATCAAACACATGGATGATTTGTTTCAGGAAAAACAAGCTCAAGATGTAAAAATAATCTTAATGGTCGGTGGTTTCTCAGAATGTGCACTCGTACAGAAGGCAGTCAAAGAACACTTCACACAAAAAAAAGTTATAATTCCAGAGGAGGCTGGACTAGCTGTACTTAAAGGCGCTGTTTATTTTGGACACGTCCCCCAGGCAATTTCAAGAAGATCAGCAAGGCATACGTACGGCATACAAACCTGGCCGCCATTTGAAAAAGGCATCCACCCAGAAAGCAAGAAAATTGTCATGAACGGAAAGGATAGATGCAAGGATGTGTTTTTTAAGTATGTCCAGAAAGGCGAAAGTATCTACCCTGGTTTCAAAAAATCGCAAATATTTAACACCTTGGGAGTAGCCAAAGATGTTTTGGAATGCGCCGTGTTCATTTCCGAAGATCCAAATCCTATGTTTATTGATGAGCGTGGCTGTAGAAAACTTGGGATTTTGAAAATTCCTCTTAATAAAGGAAATAAAACGTCGCGGGGTGAAATGGAAGAAACCATGATTTTTGGAGAGACAGAGCTGAGAGTGAGAGCAGAAGATCTCTTTACGGGTAATGTGCAGGAGGTCACATTTGATTTACTGCAGGAATGAATGTAACATAGTATAGAGTTTTAAGTATTTTTTTACTCCATCCTTTGAAAAAAACTACAATATGTAAGTTTTCCTGTTTATCTTCCCTTTTGTATGAAAGCTTGTCTTGTCTGGCTAGTTTTTGCAATTTGATATTTAGTTTGTTAATCAATTTCAAAATAGTTTGACTTTGCTGCCAAACGCTTGCTTCCTGATGGAAATCTAGCCATAAGATGTATATTTCTAGTTTATTCAACCGTAAATATTTAAACCACTTACAGCTGCATGTATTTGGGCAACGTTTTTTTATGACGTTTGTTTGATCATTGATATCTGTAACATTTAATTGGTTGAAATGATATGTCCTTTAAATACCCTTTGTTTTCCTCAAAGATAGTATGCCTTTCTTAAGATCAACACACAAACCTAAAGTGATGGATTTAAATTTCATATCTTTATGTGCAAGTTGTCGAATTGGACTTTTTTTTTTACAAGAATGTACATCATCATGAGAGCTGTATATATGTACGTGCTCTGTTGTTGTTAATTAATTACAATGTATTGATCTTGGTTGAACCAGAACAATACTATTCATCACCCCTTTAATGGTCGATCGTTTTTGGTGGATGTGCTACATTGTCTGGTTTTAAGTAGTTCTGATAAAAACGTAAAGTTATAGCAACGTAATACATAAACTCTTCTTCTTCAACTGAATGTTTACTTTTATTAATATCATGCGAACCTTCACAAGTTTCTGAAAATTCGGTTTATTCAGTTTAAAACTGTATTTTTGTTGTTGTTGAAACCCAATCGTAATAAATTGCTCAAATAACAGTATTAAACAGATATACAATGCTAATAGCAAATCTTGAATAATTTTGTATTCTTTGAGGGTTTTTTTTAGCAATAAATCATATCATTGAGTTGATCCATGGAATAACTTTATCATTGAAGTTAAATTTCTAACATTGTATAGTAGGATTAGAACCATTTAAAAAAAGAGCTTGGACTTTTAGGTACATGTAGTTGTGTCGAACAAGCTAAGTGACGTTGGCCTGTCTATATCACTGATGGCCTTTCAGCAGTGGCTCTTTGAAATCAACAAGATTTGCCTGAACTTAGAGCCCAGATTACGCAATCTGTGTATGTTTCACTACATACCAGCGTCATTTATAACTTGTTTTGATGCAAAGTACTGTTGAAAGTCCAAGATTTGTTAAAGTGGTTCTATTTACCACGTATTCGCTTATCTTTGAAACTTTGAATTTACCAAATCCATAAAAAATGATACACACAGTAATTATGCTGTATATACGTCCTTCGTTTAAGAAACTCGTTTATAACTGAATAAAATCATATACATGTACATGTAATTTATTTACTAATTCCTCAAAAACACTCAAATAACATATGAACATATTTTAAAATTACATAAATGAACGTTATACTGTGATATGAATTTGTAAATATGAAAGTTTGTGTATGCCTGTGTTGTTGTAATAATTGATATTCATGTATTGAATATTACAATAAAACATACTCAAAATATTTGATTGTGAAAGGAAATAATTATTCTATTTCATTAGTATAGTTGACATATATTCAGAATATATGTATAGGGATGTTTATTACGACATTTCAGTACAAGTGTATGTGTAATCTTATAACAGATAATAAATCTTCAACTGGGCACTATTGAAAAAAAAAACCCCAAGGCAGTTTATTTCAGTTAGTAATTATCTTTTTTTTACCATGCAAACTGAAGAAATTGGATTTATGATACATTTTAATATATTTTTCGACATTTTACAAAGAAAATCCTGCATGATAGAATTTAAAATAACGAGATAACAAATTCCCAAAGACAAACAAACGTATTTAGCTTAAGCCGACAGGTAACAGACAGACAAATGTTTAAAGAAAAATTACGGACTTTTCAGACTCCATTATTTTTTTATTGATATAAATAAAATGAGGAAATTTATGCTGTCTTACGAAACGCTTCGTGCAACCATCTGCAGACCTGGACAATTTTATATTCCAAACCCCACAAGGTAGATATCACCAGACGCAAACTAGTCTTAGCCATTGGTCATTCCACGTTGATTTAAATGTGAATAAATATTTTAAATACTTTTTTCAACATGTGAAAGTTACCTCAATCGGCTAAATGACACAACAGATTATACTGTATAGTGCTAGTCTGTTTAGGGGATTTCCTTCCATATTCTCGTCAATGTGGGTGGTATGTCTTTTGACATGAATTTCCCGCACGATGAACGTATCGGTGTCTTTACCAGACATCAGGCAACAGAACAAACAGAATCAATAGTATAGCTCCTAAAGAATGTTCAAAATAAAAAATCATGTTTTATAATGAACATTTAGGGTTTCAGAAACACGTATTTGGGCACAATATCACTTTTGGATCGAAAGATGCATTTTTTTTTTAATCGGCCTTAATGCTAAACACAGTACTAGCTCATTTTTTCTATCTTTTTATTTATTTCAAGCACAGATAAACAGTTTCTAACGTTTAACACATTCGTTTTAAGTTTAAAACTGAAATTTTTAGGTTCAAAATGTAAACAAACGCTTTGTTTACATACATGTAGCGAAGAATTTCAAGCTCTGTAACTCGCTTATACCTCAACAAATGACACTCAAATTTTGGTTGCCTATTTAAAATCCCTTTCTGAAGCATTGTAAATATTAAAATCGAAAAAATGATTTTTGACAAAAATCGTGAGAATGCCCCTTTAATATTAAACATTAAAAACCGCCAAAACTAAATTCGCCCGCTGACAACGAGGGTGAAATGGTTGAAATTTAACGGAGGGTGAATAACTCCTTGTATACAGCATATATTACTTTCAATACCACCCCCTCCCCGAAATATCACGGTGTTGTTTATTGTTTATTTATCGTTCAACACTTCAACTATTTGAATCGCAGAAAATCAAGAATCGTTTCCATGTAATTGTCTAAATTCTAACAGTAATTGGAACAGAGGATGGAACTTTTCTTTTTCTGTAGACATAGAGAAGGTTCATGTACCAGTCTAGACGGGACTCCCAAAACGGAGTCTTTTGCTCCATCATGCATTGCGTTAAAATGGCGTTTCTAATGTAAACAACGTATGAGTTATGCCCCTTAGTTCTAAATAAATCTCTAAAATTGGCCAAAAACACGACAAAAATGAATTTTAAACTTTCAAAATCATTTCTGAACGTTAGTTTGTCATTACTTATGTCAAATGTTCATAACTGTTTACTTGTATTACGTAAGATTGATTTTTAAAATGAAAAATTCACCCATATCTTCGATCGCGCATAATAAATTAAATGCTTGGATATGATTATTTATCATTGTTTGTTTAAATATAGTCCCATTTACATTATTTTCAGGCTTAATTACTTAATTATCTTGAATAATTATGCATTTAATATGGTTAACTAACATCGGAAACGCTGCGAGCGATTATAATTGTTTTGATGATAATTGTCTGTTTAATTTAAAGAGCTATTGTGTCTAGAATAACAATTTGTTTAATTTTCTAGGTTTTTAAACTACCAATTCTATTTTTTCAAAACAAATTAAGACGTTTTTAATCATCGCTAGAGCAGCCAGTTTTTGTTACGAGTAGTCGGGGCCCTATTCGTTTATGCACTTGTCAATTTGTGTGTTTGGTGACTTTAAATTGTAACACATTACGAAGAAAGTACAATTTAATGCAATTTACCTTTTAGTAACGATAAAATTCCATGAAAAACACAAAAATATCACTTTTAAGCATCGTCCAAACATCCAACTGCGGAGATAAATAACTTTCTTAAGTGCAAATAAACATCTATTTCGTGCAAATACGATCGATAGTAAATTATATCCTGGGTCTTCTAAAACATGTTAGAAGTCTGCCAACACATGCAGCACTTTGCAAGATGATTTCTCGTGGACCCCATGTTTTCATCGGAAATTGAAAACAATTCAAATTTTTTTAAATTCAATTCTATTTGACATTCAAATTGAAAAATTAAAATTTGACATTTGACATTTGGAATTGTCCATAATAATTGTCCTTAATAATTTTAAATTGAAAATTTGACATTTGACATCAAACAAAAAATCGCCATTTTTTTGTATAAGTGCGCATGCGTAGACTCCCAAAACGGAGTCCAAAATACTTGCAGAAATTCACTTCCGTTGACTCCGTTTTGGGAGTCCGTCTAGACTGTGTACCATGTGTTATTTATTCAGTGGATATTTTCGATTTTAATTGGTTGCTGTTTAAAACATAGTCATATGATTTTCAATAAATAATTTTTTGATATGATAAAAAATAATCAAGCCTTATCACAGTATTTACAGTATTTGAAAGTATCTAAATATCTATATGAAGGGCATTTGAATCGCCAAAAATCAGGAATCGTTTCAAAATGCTTGCATAAAAGTAAAACCATACAGTCATGATAACTTTTTAGTTTTTGTGAATAATTAAAATGTTTTCCTTTGTACAACTAGATCCCCAATGTGGCCCCACCATACTCCTCAAAATTTTAAATTTTAACGAATTTGAATCCACACTTTCTGAAGTTGCTTTCACTTAAGTTACAGCTTTTCTAGGCAAATTGTTTTTTTTAGAAGATTTTAAGATTTTTCTTTATATATTCCTACGTAAAAATTTGCCCCCATCCCTGTTGTGACTTAATCCTACACCCGGTGATCATGATTTGAACAAACTTGAATCTACACAACCTGACGATGCTTCCACACAAGTATCAGCTTTCCTGATTGATTAGTTTCTGAGAAGATTTTAACAGACTGTTCACTATATCCTCCTATGTAAAAATTTGATCCCTCATTGTGCCCCCATCCTACCCCGGGAGTCATGATTTTTACAACTTTGAATCTACACTACCTGAGGATGCTTCCACACAAGTTTTAGCTTTCCTGGCTGATTGGTTTCTGTGAAGAAGATTTTTAAAGATTTACTCTTTATATTCCTATGTTAAACTCGACCCCCAATTGTGGCCCCATCCTACCCCCGGGAGTCATGATTTTCACAACTTGAAATCTACGCTACCTGAGGATGCTTCCACATTTTTCAGGATTTACTCAATATATTCCTACATGTATTTAAAATTCGACCCCCAATTGTGGCCCAACCCTACCCCCGGGGGTCGTGATTTTCACAACTACCTGAGGATGCTCCCATATAAGCTGCAACTTTCCTGGCGACATGGTTCATGAGAAGAAGATTTTTAAAGATTAACTATATTCCTATGTGAAAATTCCTACCCCCCCCCCCCTATTGTGGGCCCGCCCTACCCAAGGAGTCATGATTTTCACAACTTTGAATCTTCACTACTTAAGGATGTCTCCACATAAGTTTCAGCTTTCCTGGCTGATTGGTTTCTGAGACGAAGATTTCCAAAGATTTACTCTGTATATTCCTATGTAAAATTCGATCCCCAATTGTGGGCCCGCCCTACCCCTTTGAGACATGATTTTCACAACTTTGAATCTACAATACCTGAGAATGTCTCCACACAAGTTTCAGCTTTTCTGGCTGATTGATTTCTGCGAAGATTTTTAAGGATTTACTCTATATATTCCTATGTAAAAATTCGACCCTCCCCCATTGTGGCCCCACCCTACTACCGGGGGTCATGATTTTCACAACTTTGAATCTACACTACCCGAGGATGCTTCCACACAAGTATCAGCTTTCCTGGCCAAATGGTTCTTGAGAAGATGATTTTCAAAGATTTCTCCAAAGTTTTCAATAATTCCTAATTATCTCCCCTTGTAAAAGGGTGTGATCCTTAATTTTCACAACTTTGAATGCAATGCTCTTTGCCTAAAGTTGTATTGCGCCAAGTTTGGTTTAAATTGGCCCAGCGGTTCTAGAGAAGATGTTGAAAATGTGAAAAGTTTACGGACGGACAGATAATAAATAATAAAGTGATAATATAAAAAAGATACATCGAGCCTTATCCCAGCGTTTGAAAATGTCTAGTAAATATCTATATGAAGCATGACGTATCATTCTGCCGACGTTGCGGGCATATCTACTGTACCTTGTCCCTGCAATTTTTTGAATATTTTGAATTTTACACGAATATTGGAGTTAATTTCTATGTATTGTTTCGTTCAAATAATATGTACGATATGCCTCAATATCGTCTACAATGCATTTAATTGTCATATATTTGGTTTCTGAAACCTTTTATATCTGCCTTTTTCATATCAACTGTTCTAAATTTGCATTATGTTAAAAAGCGTAAAGGCATGTTCTACTTTCATTGATATAAACTGTTAGGGAGAGCTAAAACTTTTCAGTGGTATAACGTGTACATTCGAGGACATGTACATGTACTATGAATTGGAAAATTGATCCTCCACATGTAATCAAAGCCTCAAAGCAAAACAAAATAGGATATGCGCATGCTTAGTACTCAGCGGAGATGTCTAAGTTCTTCGATATTTAAACCCTAACTTACGCCACTTTCAGAAACGCAACTTAGACCCGACTAAATATTGGCGTAACTTACTAACCGAACGAAACTATAACGTTGGACAAACATAAGCCCAAATTCACGTCTTTTTGAAAAACGGGACCCAGATATCAGTCCATTGTTATTTTATCTATAAGTGGCATTACTTCCCCATACAATTAACCTTTAAAGTTCTTTTTATTCCATTTTGGCACATCTCGATCTTGAACAGCGGCCATTGAAATGTTTTGAACAATACAATGCGATATTTATCTCAATTTGCTATTGAACACATCCAAACACTAAACCAAAAGTTGAAATATTTCAGGTAGAGAATCGGTAAATACCAGCGGCGAGAAGGCATTATTTTAAAATTCAGGTACCGACAATATAACTCACATATTTGAATTTTTTATGATTATAACGGTAATATACCTTAAGGTATTATGTAACATTATGGTATTTCTGATAAATTTTAATACAGCATTGTAGAATTCGGAGAAAATAGTTTGACATGATTTAGATGCCAACCGATGCTATCGAATCAAGGAAAGCCATGACTTTGTAAAGTGTTTTTTAAATGTATTCACGTCATGGTATCTGTTGTCACAATGGGTTTTTCGGTATTTTTGAAGGGCATTTCGGTGTTTTCAACTGGCATTTTGGCAAATCATGGGCATTTCGGTAAGTCTATGTACTGGTTCTCTGTTTGTAGACAGTCAAATTAACAAAATAGCCGTCTGTGCCTCAAATTTGTGAACTAATGAACTGTGTCTTGAAATTGACAGATTCCACTCCCTGCCTCTTCAAAGTGAAGGGTCTAGAGTCAGCATTTTACATCCAGTCTTCGTGATTAAGCCAGGCGATAAATCCTTTTCTTAACAGATAGCATACGTGACTTAAAGTCATAACAAAAGTAGATCTTAAATATGGAGATAATGAGCAAATCTACGAGGTTGATGGTTGCTGCAATCCAGTGTGGCTCATCGTCTTTCTGTTATGGCTTTTCTTTGAAAAATGAATGGGGACGACCTTACATCACTAATAAGGCTCCCACCTGTCTCCTCTTGAAGAAAGATTTCACAGAATCTTTAATTGGATGCGAGGCTGAGGACAAATACTCAGGATTAGAAGACGGTAACAATGATTACCATTTCTTTAAACATTTCACGAAGATTCTCCGTCAAAGTGTAAGTAAACTCTCTCTCTCTCTCTCTCTCTCTCTCTCTCTCTCTCTCTCTCTCTCTCTCTCTCTCTCTCTGGCAAAGTATTAATTTCACAACAACTGACGAAAAATAATAATTAAAACTAATGTGTTTAACTTTGATTTATCTATAGGATATTAAACGACATACGTTATGCTGTGATGTCACAGGAAGATCTCTTAAAGCAATATTGGTCTTGGAACATTTCATCAGATGTATAAAGAAAATCCTATATCAACACATAGCGGCTTTCTTGGGAATTAACGAGGATGACATTGACTATGTCTTAACTGTTCCTACCACTGGGGGAGAACATGCTAAACTGATAATGAGAGAAGCCGCAGTAAATGTAAGAAAATTTGAACTATAAATCTTATATTTAGCTGGTTTTTGTGGCCTGGAGATAAAGATAAACATACATGTAATTAAAGCGCAAGTTACAGCAGTAGGTAAAACGAAAAGTAGTGGATGGGACATAGTAAATCAGATACCGGTAAGTTTCGAACATGTAAAGCTTCGATATGTATATGGAACGGATTGTCAACTCTTCTCAGACAATTAGCTGGGGATGCCTTAAAAATAAATTATGATAAACATGGGGAAACATGAGAGGATCAAAATCTCAGAAAAACCACTATGTATAGAGAACATTTTACTTGTTTCATAAGGTGTAAATAAAAGGCAATTGTGCCAAATCGGAGCTGGGAAAATTCTAGTTACAGAGTTGGATAGAGGACACACATCTCCTCGCTACAGTAACATGTATCAAGACATCAGCAAAACTGTCTCGTGCCACCCTAAATTTCTGCTGTAAGCAATTATTAGAATAGATCTATCGAATATGTGGAACACATTTGATTCGTGTATGACGATTATTTACGCTCGAATTATCAGTGTCTTGGAAAATGTCAAATACACTTGTTTGAAAAAAAAAGAAACTAGTACGCAGTTGTATTACGTAAGTCAAGTTACGTGTATAAAACATTACTAGACTTTGACCCGTGCGTGCATGGGTTGACATTGCATATGATATCGGATATTTACGAAATAGATACATCGACACACCGTATTGTTAACATTTAAATAGCCAACCTTTAAGACTACAATAATGCTATTAATTTCACTACACTCTGCTTAGTTAGAATAATTTAACTGTGTCTCGGAACAGGCCTTCACCACAGTTAAGATGCCTCCCATATACCCGTAATGAAGCAAACAAAAAAATGCAGAATCGCTCTGAAACACTTTTGGAAAAAATTAATGAGGCTGCGTTGAAAATAACAGTAAAATTTTCATCTAAAAATCTAATTCATTTTAATGAAGAATTCAACACTTTTTCACCAACGTTTTTTACTCGCTTTGAATTTACACACCATGTTGACATTCGGATCTCTCGGGATATTTCATATTAAATGCACGGAGTTAGAGTGATCTTCCGTATTTCCTTTGATAACAAGATATAAGACAAATTTTCAATGAAAATTTACACGTACATGTACTTGTAATATCGTTTCTGAGTTTATCCATGCAAATGTGATATTGTGGAAACATAAACAAAGGAGCCTCCCGTGATTTAGCGTGAATGTAATGCGCATGTGCAAGATTGTAAAATCCAAAAAATCCAGATAATTTTCGGATTTTTAAAGGAATTTTCGTTGATTATTAATTGGCGAAGCTTGATTGAGAAAAAATGAAAACAAATTGCTAATCTTCAAGTACCAATGATGTTTAAAATATATAAAACAAAAGACTGTACTCTTCCGATTTCTCGGTATTAAAGCCTATAAATTTGAGTCTATTATTTTAATATAGTACAGTGTAGAATAGATTAGAGAGCATGTGACGCCTACTTTTTGTATATATATAAGACCACATAGCAACCACGAAGCATATTCACTTTATTTCTTAAAAGATTTTAAAAGATGCGAAAGCTCTTTTATAAACAATTGAAATATGTAAAACAGCTTGTTTGCTTTGTAAGAACACCCCTGCGAATGTGTCCGGAGTGTTTTTTTAAATCGTTGCTAAGTATGTATTAAATCCAGAGGTGCTCGAATGAAAGTTCACGAGACTTTCCCTAGATTTGTTTTTGTGATTTTTTTTTTTGTAAACTTAGTATTTCATGCCGTTTTCAACGAACATTCTGCATTAAATTAATGCAAACATTTTAAAAACATGTCAAGAATAAAGAGTGTTTATAATTTGATCCAGGCACATGCTATTTTTAATATTTGAATAATGCAGTCTGTCTGTCCGTCTGTCCGTCTGTCTGTCTGTCCGTCTGTATATAAACTTATCACATTTTAAACTTCTTCTCTAAAACCACTTGGCCAATTTCAACCAGATTTGGCACAACGCATCCCTATGGAAAGGTGATAGTAAATTGCAGAAATGAAATTCCAGTTCATTTTCTAGTTATCTCTACATGTAGATGTATCCACAGGGGCATCGTATCTGCTCTACACTCTATGACATATATATCAATAATACACATGTATTATTTATATAGGTACATGTATATGTCATATAGTGTAGAGCGGATATGATGCCCCTGTGATGAATCAATCGAAGCAAAAAATGTCTCCTATCACTATTCGCATGTCCAGTCTTTTAAATTCTTGATCTAGAGACAAAAGGCATTGTGTAGATATCCAAAATGGACTGTAACGTTCCCTATTTCTTTAAAACAGTTTTTCAAAAAGTCTGTGATATATCTGTTTCAAAATATTCTATTGTTTGGGTCTTATTCAAATTTTGAAGCATACAATTTATACATAAATACAAACCTAAATAAAGACGTAAATTCATGACGCGGTGATGTCACGTACATGTATATATCATGCTATAAACATCAATATTTTGTTAAGTGTTCAACGAAATTTAATCAAAGTTTTACTTCAAATTAGAATTTTGAGAAGGAAAGTTTTGAAGCATCATTTTTATACAATACAGCGCCAGTGTGAAACGTGGTGTATAGAGTGAATTATTTTTGGATCAACCCTTGTATATAGGCGTTTCCGAAAAATTAAAATTTAAATTAAGGAATAAATAAAATGGGTTAGTAGTTAGAACTTCGGCGGGAGGGTTTGCTACATGTATATACTAGGCATATTAATTGGTGCAAGAGCAGAAATAAACTACATGTATATTTTTTAATGTCGCAATCGTCTGAAGAACTCATTTTATTCACCAATTAAAAATGAAAATAAAGATAAAGTTTAAAATCAATAAACGTGTAGATTTTGTATTTGACTACAAGTACCCAGATTTTAGGAAATAGAATATAAAGACGAGGCACGATTTTTACTGTGAAACTGAAACGGTCAAATAAACCACGTTGTCATAATTTGAATGACAATTAAAACTTTCGCAGGGTCGAAGGAGAAGGCAATGAAAACCCCTGCACTTATACGCACTTGGACTTATACATTTGTACTGCTTGTAGTCAAAATGTAGTTCTCATTTGCAGTATTTTTCATAGGCAGGAATAAAAAGGGAATATTTGGCAATAGTTCTGGAGCCAGAAGCAGCATCTATTTACTGCCAGTATTTACAGTTTGCCAACGAAAACACATCATCTCGAGTGCTGGGTGTGGTAAAGCCCGGCACAAAATACATGCTGGTATATCTTGGAAGTAAGTATTGTTCATGAAATGGTTTGACGTTTTCATAAGTTCACCTGCAATGTCCATCCGTCTGTCTTTTTCTCTATTTGTAAACTTTTTTTTATTCTTATGAGAACTACTGGGCCAATTTTTACCAAGAATCCACATCAAATTATTATCAATTTATTTACTTTTATTTATTTATTTATTTTTTTTTTTGGGAGGGGGGGGTGGGAGGGGGGCTCATTTAGGTTTTTTTTTAAACGATCATGATTTTGAGAAATCATAATCATAATAAGATTGAAAATTTGATGAAAACCAAGTGCATGGTTCGTAAAGCTGTCAACTTGTAAAAATCATTGACCCTTGGTAAGTTAAAATTCCTTGTGGATCCATACAGTATGCTATTAAATATTGTACTACAATAAACATTTCATTTCTTCGATCAAATCCTTGGGAATTGGTATTCAACGTATATGAATGAAACCTCATTATTTACTAAACGATATAAGTAAATAATAATTTACTAAAAATATCAATATGTACACCATTATCTGTACTATGCTGATCTGTAAACCTGCAAAACTGAGAGTACGCGTCTAAATATATTTAATATCTTAAAGGGGCATGGTCTCGATTTTGGTCAAATTCTATTTTTCTTTTTTTATCACAATGCTTTAGGAATGCACTTCTAATGATCAAATAAAATTTGAGGGTCATAAGTAGAGATATAAGCAAGATACAGGGGCTCACAATTATCTGTCATTGTAAACAAGGCTCGTGTCCTGTTTTTATTTACATAAATTCAATATATCAGTATAATACCTTTTTTCATCCTGATTTGTCTATCTTCTTATTCATTTTAAGCATAAATAAATAGTTCCCAACGTTTAACACATTAACTTTAGGTCTAAAACAGGAATTAATTTTCACTTCAACATTGCAAATAATTTTAAGCTCTGTAACTCGCATATAACTTAACGAATGACACTCAAATTTTGTTTGCCTATTAAAAATGCCTTACTGAAACTTTATAAACACTAAAATCAAAAAAATAATTTTTGCCCAAAACTGGGACCATGCCCCTTTAACTTAGGTTCCAGAGCAAACATAACAGTACATCATAAATGTAAAGATAACACTTTAGACGAAGTTCTTCCTACCAGGGTAGGTCCATGGTCAGCAAAATCTGTCGATGACCAGTTTATAAAGTTTTTATCAGAATTGGTGGAAGAAAAGATATGGGAGGAATTCAAAACAGAATATATGGAAGATTATCTAGAAATCACAAGAACCTTAGAAACAAGGAAACGAATAATCAAACCAGACAAGAGTGGAAGCACTCGAATAGCAATACCACAAGCACTTGTGAAATTATGCACCAAGTCTCACGGCGTCAAGAGTTTCAACGAAGTCATTGAGAAAAATGATGCACATAAAAATAATGTGTCTTTTATGTCTGGGAAACTTGTGTGGAACAATGACTTCTTCAGGGGTTTCTTTAAAAAAAACTATCGATGGAATAGTAGGTCATTCATCTTGAAAAATGATTATATTGTCAAGGCCATTACATTAGATGGCTTTATCAAACAGCTTTTACAATTATACCACATATATTAAAATAATATAAAACATAGCTACCAGGTAAATTCTTCCAAAAAAATGTTACCTTGGTCTAATTTGTTTTTCAATGTCAAACATATTAACTATTGCCCTGGCCATAACATGCGATTCTTTAATCAAACATACTTTAAACTTGTATCATAGATAGATGATACAGAACCTAGCTAATACCTACCAACATTTTTATCTTGACTTAATATACTGATTCTAAAATCAAATAAGAAAAAAATCTCAGTCATTTCTTGATTATACATGTACTTTGACAGAAGGAGTTTGAACTTGAAACAAAGAAAAACGTTGTTTTAAGTCTCTCAGTCAAAAAATTTCTTAATTTAAACTGTGTGTAAGGAATGGGTCAAGGTAAAAATATAACATGTTTTTTTTTCCTTGAACAATTTCTTATATCAAGTTCTAATTAAGAAATTCCCAAATTTTGTCCAGAAGATAACTTTAAAACCCTTTGACTGAGAGACTTAAAACTGATATGAATAGAGTGAAATCTAAGAATCAGCAAATAGTTTGCCTTGACTTATTTTGAATCTCAAGGTAATTTATCATTTAAAAAATATTTTTCAAGACATAATTAATGTATAAGACTGCTTTAATATACTAATTTCATCCATATATAGATTTAGAAAACATAGCTGCATGACCCCTATCCAAAATATCAAAACAATTAAGACCCTGACCTATTTTTCAAATTTTCGAGGTCAAATTTATTAATATGCCCCATATTTCAAACTTTGGAAAAAAAGAAAACTTGATGAGAGTTTCTAATTGTTGTTTTAAAAAACTGTCAATTTTTATACAGTAACGGAAAAATGACATTTTCTCAAAGACTTGCAGTTATCTCCCTTATACATAAAAAAGGAAGAAAAAATGATTTAAAAAATTACCGGCCGATTAGTCTTACTAATACAGATTACAAAATCATAGCATTTATTTTTGCACGAATATTGTGAAAATTTTAACAAAGAGGGGATCTTGCTATTTTTAGACTTTGAAAAAGCTTTTGATTCAGTAGAATGGAATTTTTTATTTAAAACACTAGAAAAATTCGACTTCGGGGAAAACTTTCTAAATTGGATAAAAATTTTATATCAAAGCCCAATATTCAGATTAAAGAATAACGGATGGATTTCAAAAACATGCGAGATGAAAAGGGGAATAAGACAAGGCTGTCCAATATCAGCCATTCTATATCTTTTTGTTGCCGAAATTTTATCTGAAAAAATAAAGAATAATGAAAATATACAAGGCTTTAAAGTTAACTTTATGGAAAAAGAAGTAAAAAATATACAACATGCCGACGACATGACATTAACTCTACAGAATATTGAATCACTTAAGCATGCTTTAGAAACAATAAACAAGTTCTGTATTCATGCGGGATCTAAGGTTAACATTAGTAAAACTGAATGTATTGTGCTTGGTCCTTTTAAAAACATGTTTACAGAAATCGATGGTATATCAGTCACGAACAAAGCAGTAAAATGTTTAGGTATTCATGTAGGTCATGATAAAATTGAATGTTATAATAAAAATTGGATGAAAATTTATCATGATATAGACACTTTATTCGAATCTTTGAAAAGAAGAAAATTAACATTATTTGGGAAATGCACCGTAATAAACTCTTTAGCATTATCAAAACTCATATATGTTGCAAGTATTTTGGAAATTCCCGATGAAGACTATATCAAAAGTATTAATAAGTTGATATATAATTTCATTTGGAATAAAACTGATAGGATCAAAAGAAATACGTTAATTGGTCACGTAAAAGAAGGCGGACTAGGTATTACTGACGTCGAATCAAAGATTAATGCATTAAAAGCCGCATGGGTCCCCAGATTAAAAGAAACAAAACATTGTATTAAAAGTTATGTAAATAGTTATTGCACTCCAATCAACATAGACATAAACTATTTAATTAATACAACTGAAAATAAAATTGAAAATTATGAAATATTAAAAACTATGCCGCTATTCTATAAACAAGCTTTTGCATGTTTTAACACATGCAAAGACTTACAAAACAAACCAAGCCCTGAAACATTTTTGAAGCAACCGATATGGTCAAATCTGATGTTTTTATACAAAGGGAAAACAATATTTTTCAAAACTTGGCTTAAAAGTAATATTTTGTTTGTTAAAGACTTATACTCTGAGGCGGGAACTTTAAAATCGCCCGAGGAAATAGCAGACATATTGATAAACAAAAATAACTGGTTGTGCGAATATAAGATAATTAAAACAATATTCAAGAATTATGAAAACAAATTGGATCTTAGAGTTTGCCAGTATATGAATCAAGTACAATTATATACCCCTTCGTACAATCAATACTCAACTAAAGATTTCTATAATCATTTCATAAAGAAGAAATTTCAAAAACCAACCATGCAATCAAAATACAATAAAGAATTTGATATTCTCAAAAGCGATTGGGAAAATATCTATATGAATAAAATCGTTTTGTTACAAGACAAAAAAATTTCGGAATTTAATTATAAATTGTTTAATAATTTACTTTCAAATAATTATTTTGTGAGTAAGATAAATAAAAATTGTGATTATATGTGTAAAGTATGTACAGAAAAAATTGAAAATTCACACCACCTTATTTTTGAGTGTGTGAATGTACAACATACATGGAAGTTAGTGAGCAATATTTTTGGTTTTGATGTTAAATGGAAACACATAGTTATTGGTTTTTACTCTGTAAGAAATGAAACCACTGCCATGTATAATTTACTTCTATCTTTTGTTGCATTAAAAATTTACAAATATAAGATGTTTTGTAGACTAGAAAATATTGTAGAAACATCAGAAGGAATCGTATGTAATTTGAAATTATGCATTCAGAAATACTTAGAAATTCTACATTGTATCGGAAATACTAGATATTATTCATTCTTCAAAACGCTCTTGTATAAATTGTAGATAATTTTATGTTTCCATGGGTGACCTGGCCCATGGTTTTTCACATAAATAGGAAGGTAAAAAGAGACTGTGGTGACGATGGATCTACCTCCCTACAAAACGCTTTTCTTATTACAACCCATCAACTTCAATATTTCTGTACACTTCTCTTTATTCAGATCAATCAATAATAATATTATCTTTGTAAAAAAAATAACAGTGATTTGTATAAAATATAATTGTAACTTTATATATATATATACATATGGTACTTAGTCAGATATAATAGCTGTTATTACTACTACTATTGCTCTTATTACATGTATTATTATTATTATTATTATTATTATTATTATTGTCACTTTTTTAATTATTATAAATTTGCTACTACAAATACATTTGAATATTGTAACATGTACTTTTGTAAATAAATAATAATTAAAAAAAAAAAAAAAAAAAAAAAAAAAAAAAAAAGTTTTATACAGTATCTATACGAGATTTGAACATTGATTTTGAATTTGTTGACAAGCACCTAGTGAGCAAAAGATGTTATTATAATCAGTAAGGACTAATGCCTCTTCTAAATTTAAATTCATGGTGGCCTACATTATTATTGATCATGTAGTGAAAATGCATGAATTCTTATCTCCTTCTCTTTCTCTAATGCCTGCTGTATTTAAACTTCCAATCAGTGGCATATTTATATTACTGAACTGACTTCTGAACTGTAACCATCTTTGATGATGATACCATTGTACTTAGTACCAATGAACATACCTTGCTTTTCATGTATCTGGTAGCTGTTACAGAATTCCCTAAATGTCAATAACGCAATGATATGTTTTCATCTTCTCTTAGGTGGCACAGCAGATATAACAGTGCATCAGAAATGTGAGGATAACACTTTGGAGGAAGTTCTTCCAGCAAGTGGAGGGCCATGGGGAGGAAAAGCTGTAGATGACCAATTTATCAAGTTTTTATCAGAATTAGTGGAGGAGAAGGTATGGGAGAACTTTAAAAGTGAAGACATGGAAGATTATCTGGAAATCACAAGGACATTTGAAACAAAGAAACGAACAATCGAACCAGACAAGAGTGGAAGCACTCGAATGCCAATACCTCAAGCACTTGTGAAATTGTGCACCAAGTCTCACAGAGTCAAAACTTTCAAAGAAGTCATTGAAAAAAACGAGGCACATAAAAATAATGTGTCTTTTATGTCTGGGAAACTTGTGTGGAACAATGACTTCTTCAGGGGTTTCTTTAAAAAAACTATCGATGGAATAGTAAAACATATGGATGACATTTTCCAGGAATCTGAGGCAAGAGATGTCAAAATTATTGTTATGGTTGGCTCTTTTTCTGGATGTCCACTGGTTGAAGATGCAGTCAGGAAAAATTTTTGTAACTATTCTATCATTGTACCTGAAGAGGGCGATTTGGCTGTTTTGAAAGGTGCTGTTTATTTTGGCCATATCCCTGATGCTGTCTCGCTTAGGTCAGCAAGATATACATATGGGTTTCAGACGTGGCCCGAATTCAACGAAGATATTCATCCAGAAGAGAAAAGGGTCCAATGTGGAAAGTTATCAAGATGTCGAGATGTCTTTTTAAAGATCGTTACCAAGGGCGATAAGATCACAGCGGGGTTTACAAAGTCCCAATTTTTTCGAGTTCCTTGTAACAGAGATAATGTTTTAGAGTGTGGGTTGTTTATATCAGAAAAAAAGAACCCTAAGTTTGTGGATGACCCAGACTGCAAATTACTTGGCACACTACAGTTCCCATTTTCTCAAAGCAATCAAAACAGTGACACATTAGTCGAAGAGAAACTAGTTTTTGGAAAAACCGAATTGAAATTCACAGCAGAAGATATCTATAATTCTGGTTTGAAATACGAGATAAATTTCGATCTTGAAGAAATTTAAATATACTATTTAAGGTACATACGTTTATCAATTATTTATGATTTGAATTTCAAAACTACTTATATTACAATGAACTTTGGATTGCAATTTATAGTTTTAAATAGTGACAAGATTATATATTAAACCTTTTGAAGAATTAATGCAGATTGATTCCAAATTTTAACAAAACTGATCTGTTACATTTTTATAAAAAAAAAAATTTAAATAGGCAAGTACCATTCACTATTTGGTTGTTCATCCAAATATTAATATATGCACTTCCATTTCAATTAAGGTCAAGATCTAGTAAATGAAAGGTGCCTATAGGTTTATAAAATTTAAGATATAAATTCTTTCCATGATGCTTCAATACAATGGACTTGTTTGATAGGGTATAGCGGGGCTAAAACGTGTGGTTAACACAATGAAAAATCATGTTTTAAACTCATTTACAATAAAATATGAAGGAAATTAGGAAAAAAAATTCGGAATTTTGTCCATTTTTGACTCATAAAATATATCTAGAATGCCCAGTCTCTCCAAAAACAGAATAAAACAAGCTCTTGACTTTCTCTTAAAAATGATGTCCAATTGAATATAGGTATCGGGATTACTTTTCCCATGATTAACATATAATGTCAAGAAAATGTTAAATTTTCTACATAACTCCTTCAGAGCCGTAAAGTACGGGAAAACGATTCTTCAAATCAATTATGACGTCATAATTATTCTATCACCAAACAGACACTCTGGAATCATTTACTAGATCTTTACCTTATAATACTATTTTGACTGTCTGTCTTTATTTAAATTTTAACCAACATACAATAATTCTTGTTTCTACATACCTCAAATATTTTTCTTTCAATTTGCATTGATATGTAATTTTATAATTATCCAAAACAAATGATTTTATTATTATTTATGAAAAAAATATAACTGTCGAGTTACTTAAAATACTACAGTAAATATACATGTATGTAATAATCTTTATAAAATGATACCAGCTAACCTCATTTAATTTGCAAATATGATTTTATTAATGATTTAATTTATGTGCAGTATGGAAATATTACGCAGTAATAAAAACACTTAGTAATAATAAAATTGACAGTGATATGTAAGATTCAACATTGCTATGAATTAAATACAAGTTTTAGATATTTAAATGAATTCGCGTAGTATGTGATAACTGTACCCATTTTATTGGTATATATGAAATAAAACTTCTTGCCAATTTAATACTGCTTGATAACGTCGAAAATATACTAAAAGTTTTCTATCCGAGTTCAATTTTTCTAAAAGAATCCGTACCCTATTACATGGCTACGGGTTTTCTTTAATATGACCTCTGTTACGCTGGTGAAAAGGAGTTCTTCCATCCAACGGCAACTTCTCGGGCCTTTCCGGCAGACCTTATATGTATTGCAGGTGTCACTACAGTATTAAAGTTTACTATATATCCCTACAATAAATGCACATCTTTAGATACAAGTTATAACTTCAAAACAAACTTCTTCTGCGAAAATCCTTTTGATATTTTTTAAACAACACTTCTTCTCCAATTTAGTATCAAAAACACCAGCAAGGCACGAGAGTTTTTTACGTCGAAGTTACACGTGTGCTTGAAAAGCACAAGACCACATGCCAAGAACTTATCACCCCTCTTCCCATAAAAAAACAACACACATCACATAAAATAACCTAGCTCGCATTATTACAAAACGTGAATAGTCAGACATCTTACACATTTTTTTCACCCATAAAAAGGTAGCCCCTGTCGCAGGCGGAAACGGCCCAAATTCGAAGGAGAATTCGGGAATGGTTTTGCCTCAGCTAGGTTTTGACGTGAACCTAGTACGGTGAAATACTGTAGTGACATTTGCATAGGTGTCCATGACAACATTCTTTTAATAAAACTTGTTAAATACACGATATTTTTTTTACGTATGATGAGATGTGAGCTAGACTTCATCAAATTCAATGATATACCCTAAAATATACCTCAGAAGAGACCGTCTAGATGATGTTTAAATGAAAAGAAGCGACTCAATTTTGATATTTTAACATCAGGTAATGTTAATACATTAGGGGTCTTTGCATCGGGTGTATTGTAAAAAAAGGCTGAAAATATTTTTTAAATACCAAAGTTTATATTTTGAAGAATAAGTAGCATTCTCCGCAAGTCAGATCTGTAATGTGGTTAGTATTATATTACTTTTGTCATAACTTTTTGGCTTTTTATTTTGCAATAATATTGGTATTGTAATTTGCCACTTTTTTTAGTGTTCATTATTTTTTTCTTCATTTTTTGGTTTGGAAGTTGTCAAATGTAAAAACAAAGAAATGATGAAAATTAGCAAGTAATTTAAACATAAATATATATTAATCATCATTTGATCGTTGTTATTGGCGACAATCTTATTTTACTTAATTTTCTTCACGAGAAGCATGCACTCTGCAGCTCTGCTAAACAGTTGCGAAATCTGTTTAAAACTAACAGGCAATATCATTACAAAATTACTACAAATGATCTCGATTTCCAGAAATTGCTACAAATTTTAAAAAATCAAGCATTTTTTCAACATGCTTTAAGGCAGATTGTTATACTGTAAATTGTAAATTTTGACTTTACAGTCAAATGGATAAATCATTCTATGCTTCGAAAATAAAGATACACTTACATTTATTGCAAAATGCTTTTATAATTATGATTTATTTAAAAGTCATCAGCATTTTATCAATCGATATATTTATAACACTTTCTTCCCGACTTAGCGCTTGTCAGTATTTTCAGTATTTTGATTTATTTTAACTTTAAGTTTCCGTTTTTGTAATATAACAAGAAACTATAAATTGATTTTGTAGATCGTCAGGTGTTTCTAAGAGTTAATCCGTATCATCAGCATGCCAAATGATGAACAATCTGAATAAGATATTAAGCTCATATTCAATTTAAATGATACTTTGAGTTTTTATAAAAAAGAAATGAATCTGCAGATGAACATCACCAAGGAATAAAGCAAACAAAAATGGCGATAGATTTTCCCTTCGTCGTACCCCTATCCTGCATGGAAAATATGCTGAAAATTATTAACAGCATTTCTCGAAGTAATAACAATGTGTATAAGTTTTTGCTATAGTGCTACTCTCCATATTTTGTCAAAAGCAGCTTTAATATTTATAGATGAACATTACATTTCAATCAAAGAATGCAGAGTAAATATATTATTTGTATGAAAAAGGGTTGCATGACTTAAACCCACCTTGATTTTCATTCAATATACTAAGTATTTTGCTGATCGGCATATGTATTTAATGGTTCAAACAATATAGGTGTAAATAGTTAACCAAAGCAATTCAGTAAAGTAATGAGTCTTAAAAGTTTTTGGAAAATTGTTCTTTCCCACGCTTTATAAATCTGCAAGAATTTACCCCAACCAAACTTCAGGTAAAATAAATATTGATGTTTCAAACTCAACAGACAGATTGAGAATTTTATATATTCATTAAGAAGTCTAGTTGGTCAAGAAATTAACCATCAGATTTGCTTTAAACTTTTTTTTAAACCTTTTGCCATAAATTATTATTTTGTAAATAAAAATTCCAAATATTTTAGGTTTAAGATTTGACCATTTTCCTGTATTTTCATCATTACAGAGTTTTTCACATAAAGAATATGAATTTAATATAAGCTTTACAACGGCCTCGACCATCCAGGCCTTGTAAATAGACAATCGCTTTTAGCACCTTTGTTATTCTTAAAATTGGCTATTATTGCCTGTAAAATCGAAATTACTTTGTACATTTTTGTATCAATTCGATGCGCTTGTTTTGCATCAAATTTAGATGGATAAATATATGAAATACGTTTCAAATCAGCTGAGCTACAGGTACCCTTTAAGATATGGACAACCCTGGAAACAATCTCAAAGCATGTAAAAGGAAATCTATAGCTTCTGGCATGGTTTGGAAACACAGAGCGTTGGTCAACAAAAAGGATGTCTGGATTCCAATAAATGTTAAGAGCATTGCTCTTGATGAATGCCTCTTTCTATCGTTTTTTTTCGGCTATAATCATGAGTTTTGTTGTATAATCTACCAAATGCATTAGTTATTAGTTTTAAGTGGACACTCATTTTCGAGCATCTTCGCTAGCCAAGGGTTTTCGGTCCACTCCGCTCCCCATAAACCCTTTGAAGGACTCATTTCGAAAACTTGATGACAAGCTCCGTTTTATGATTGGCTTCAGCTGAGAGTAGCTGTTTCAATCGCAGCGTTTAAAACAGGCGTTTGTAAATAAACTTAAAAGGAAAAACAAGTGTGATCTTTGGTAAAACATTCCATGCTTTTACAAGTTAATACACAAGTGCTTGTGTACAGATATATTTTACTGGGATGAACAGAGTTTTACAAACTTGTCAAGAATTGCGTGACAGTATGAAAAGTAAACATGGTGAATGTAGAAGTTGCCTCTCCCGTCAGTTTATACGTCCCTGCTTATGGTTATTGCTAACGTCATGCTCATAACGTCACTGAAGCGTAATAACGTCTTTTTTGACGTAGCAGCGGATAGGTTAAAGGTTCAATGAGCTGTATTTTATTTTATCAAATAAATTTCTTGTGTTCGCTCAATGCCTGGTTTTAATGCATGAATATGGTGTCCGGATAGACCATTTGCGTTAGCGCAACATTGCCTTCGGATAAAAGCGCCGTCGCTCTAACGCAACTTTTCACAATGCGCCGTCGCGCTAACACTCAACACGCAGTCGTGTCCGGACTGCACATGCAGATATATGTAGGATTTGATAAACATATAATTTGCAATCTGATTTTTTCGGACACGACTTCCTACTAGACCGTACACTTGCAAAGTTGCGTTAGCGTGACGGCTTGTTGTGCAAAGTTGAGTAAGCGCGACGGTGTGTTGTATGTTGTGTGTTAGAGCGACAGCGCGTTGTGCAAAATTGCAGTACCGCGACGGCGTGTTGTGTGTTAGCGTGACGGCGTGTTGTGCAAAGTTGCGTTAGCAGAACGGCGTGTTTTGTGTTAGCGCAACGCGACGGCGTGTTGTGAAAAGTTGTGTAAGCGAGACAGCATGTTGTGTGTTAGCGTGATGGCTCATATATCTGAGCGCAATGTTGCGCTGACGCAAATGGCCCTATTTGGACACCATGAAAGCTTTCTTATATCAATGACTTTTTTCACTTTCGGTACAGGTCCTTACAAACACTATAAATAAAACTAAATAAATTATATCTCAATTCATATTCAATAAATCGGTAATTATGTTCCGATAGTCGCTAGTCAAATTGTTTTCAAATTTGTATTTATGCCGTAGCGTGTATATAACATGTTGTTTCATTCGATTAAAATGTGAATATGCAAGGTACGCAACTCAAGTTGCTCGCTAGATAACGCAACTGCATCACCTAGTCTGCTAAGGGTTTATAAGAAGCGAAGTGGAACGAAACCCCTTAGCCAGCAGAGATGATTTTCGTGTTTATATGCAAATCCTTACCGCCAGTGCTAAATTCATAAATTCAAAATCGTCAGATCATTTATATTAGAAAGTGTGTGCACTACTTTTAAAAAGTTATACAACTGCTAAACTTAAAACTTATGAAAGGTTTAATTACTTCCTTTTAAAACTTCTTACAAAAATCAAATTTCATGTTATTCAAGGACTATGAAATCTGGGTCAACGATTCTTCTCGTTGTGTTCGGAATGAGGTATGTTACCTGGAGTTTCGGGTTACTTGTTTTTCACCTTTTAAGTTCAAGCAATACGGTAGATCTTCCCTTTTCAAACATTTTGTATAATATTTCTTATACAATGAGATAAAAAATTATCATTCCTATTTTTCAAAGGGCCAAGTTACAATACCATATATTTTTCCATGTCTATTTTCTGTTTGATCATTTTGTTAGAGATAATAGCTCTATTTATATCATGTCTGCCATGACCCTGCCCGACAACTTTTCGTTCTGGCACGTATCGAAATCTAAAGTGTGTCGTTGGAATGCTGTGTTAAGAAACAGATCATACGGATATATGTGACAAAAACAGGTAACTAAATACAAACCATCTATATCCGAACATATATTGCACTAAAACATACGTAGAAATTGACATATTCATTAGTATCACAGGAAAAGATATCATATACTCAATAGATATTATTGTTTTTAGTGTAGCTGTCTAATAATAGTACCTTATCCTAACATTAACTTCTAGCTTTCCATTTTAATTACGATTTTTTAAACCATTCACTTTTATTAGTTATATGATAATAGATAAAGTGCACTGTGACATTGTTTTACAAACAACACATTTTTAAGATATTTTAATTGAATTTCGACAGATATAGGGGTGTTAAAAATTTATGACTCTTTCCTATTTCAGTCCCGCTGACAAGGATATTTTTATGTATTTTGTAAGAAGTCGATCATTATATGGGACTCATTTAATGTTCATGCACAGTCATCATTAAGAGCGTGCAAGCTGTTAATATGAAATTGTTGAACCCGGGTAAACCATTTTGAACCAGGATATCATGGTGGAACGCTAGACAAAATCTGTATTATAAGAATCGGTAAAGTATCATTTCTGAAACAGGTTTTCTTTGTTCAAGAAGGATATGCTCTCAATTATTTCATAGGATTTTTTTTATTAGAAATTAGAAAACCTGCTTTGGTTTCAAGTAACAAACTGTAGAGTGATATGAATAAATGCATAAAATGATAAAAATATCAAATTAATATGTCCCCCTTTTCAGTTCTTTTAGGTTAACCCAGGTTTGGTAAGAGCATGAAAATTCATATCATATTTTTTAGGAAAGAAAAATGGATTGTATCTTTGGTGTTCCCCTCCCCGTTAGATAATATGCATTGGCGTTCTCATAAAGAATAATACATACCCTTTTTCATATTTCATCATATGTAAGCTCGAGACACCAATATATGCCAAAGGGATGAAGGCCCGATGGCTGAAATTGATCGAGGGCTGATACAATGCTGATGCAATATGGAAAATAAAGTGCAGGTTCATTACAAACTTTTTAATAACACACCGAACATAAAAAAAACCATTCGCCGATTTCACCACTATAACTTCTACTAGTATTATAAAACAGAAATTGCAAAATGATGTTAATTCAATTATAAGAACAACAAAACAGAGAACTAGAACGAAATCAGATGTTCTAAAAACTTCATTTTTTTCCTCGTTTATAAATACAGTCATATACTTGCAATATCGCGATGAAAATTAAAGGGATTTTACATTTTTTATGTTTTATCACAAATATTAATCAGAAACACAGACACAGTGCTTTATTTGATCACAAATGCCTCATTTCATCATGTTTATAGTGAATGTATCTTAAATAAGAGTTCTGGAAGGTGTGCAAGACGGATTCCTGTCAGCTCTGCTGGATCTGTATCAGACTGGTGCGCGTATTGAAAATTAAGCTGAATAGTTTTTGAAATTTTCGTGTATTTATTACTAAGCATACATCAAAAATAAATAAAAACGATGCCCAAAACTTGTATTTTATGCATATTTTTTTTTTAAAAAGCTGTCAGTGTCTCAATGGCAAAAACTGTTGATATATATTATACTCATAACGCAATTTTGAAAATTTAACGCCCTTTGAATTTTTTTCCAAGATGTTTTAGAGGGTTAAATAGATTTTTTTAAATAGACAATTCAAAAGTACATCGTTGACCAATAACGATATTTTTGTGAAATTAGTTTGTCCTCTATTTAGTGGAATTGAGAAACAAATTCTAGATTTTTGTGAAATTGTCTTAAAGGATGATGTTTATATACTCAAGATAATAAAAAATTAATGATAATGAAAATAATACAATTTTTTAATGTTATAAACCTTGAATTTTAATGTTATATTTTCACTTTGAAAAATAAAAATATGTAAATAACCTACTATTTTAGTTTGTGACCTTTGAATATTTTTTTTAAATAAAAAAAAACCCATCCATTTTAATTTTACCTTTCGATTGAAAAGTTAACCAACCAACAAACAAAACAAACCAACTGCTAAATGTGTGATGTACGAGGGTATTATTAGACTGTAGAGTCAACTCTTAAGTATATGTATCTATGTCCAAGTAACTTTAGATTACATTAGGTTATTCCAACAAAACAACCAACGCTTAAATTCTGACGCACAAATCAACACGATTGTATATTTTCTAAGATTCTAAAATTTTGAAATCGACAACAATTTATTCAAGAAATGGGGAATAAAACTTTGTAATAATATTACATATATTTTAGGTTTATTCTTAAACTCATAATCTACTCATAAGAAATAATGCTAATCAAAAGAAAATGTAAAGATCCTCTGGTATAGATTTTGTCGTGACTAAAGAAACTGGTTCAAAACTGTTCAATCTGTCAACCCACAAACCCAATTCCCAACCCCTCATGTTTGGTAGGTAAGGACAATTCTGAGCTGACAAGTATAAATGTTGCACTAGTTTTATAAAAACAAATCTTAAAGTATAAATAAATTATTCTATACTCTTCAAACTCCAAAAACTAATATATTTGAACAGTGACATCGCCTCCCCTTAAAACAATAATGTTTTGTGGGTCATGAATTTCATAAATATTCCCAGTAGAGGCTTTTTTGCATTTATCACCATAAATTTTGTATATCTCCTAGATACCTATATACTAGGATAAGACAACAAAGAGGTGGTGACATGTTAACTACATGTATATTACAACCAAGCCCCACCTAAAACACCATACTAGTATCTACTGACATGTTTCATGGTGAAAAAGCATTTAGGTAGAGGTCTTCTTGCTTATTCCAGCTATGCTCTTGGTTTGCTACTAACAACAAGTACTAAAGAGGGATATTTTGAAATTGTATTAAAGCAAGAAATGTAACAACAGCTATCTCTCATTAGAGATACATAAACAAGTGAGATAAAATGTTCACACTTATTTGTTATGTAAACATGGTTCGAGCTAGTTTTGTTAACATTGTTGCTTTTGGTATTGGTAAAAAGTAAATCACTTTTTAGCCGGGCTCTGCTGAAAGCAGAGTCCTGGCTATAGGCAGGCCAATCGCCAATGTTACTATAAATAGCACAAATAAACAAAAAACCAAACAGCGTCAAGGTAAAGCTTCCGCTATACCAAATAGTTACACAAAGAGCCACGTTTTGTCAAAAGTGTTGTCATTTTGTTTCTCTTTTTAAATTTCGAATGAATTGTCTATCTTCTTAGTTTTCTTATTAATAACGTGTTTTTAAAACATTACTATGCATTTTGGACACATACAATGCGCATGAATTTCCATGAACTACTTTGCCGCACGATGAAGAAACGGGGATTGAATATATAATGCTTGTTGCAAAATTCAAGGCAGCAACTGTTGAACTTTTTAACTTCTACCAGACAGACTTATTTTTTGTTTATAGCCGCTTACAAAATTTTGTCGCTCTCTGATGCTTTGCCGACATTAAAAGCATGAGAGAGAGAGAGAGAGAGAGAGAGAGAGAGAGAGAGATTCAGTCTTTACTACACAATATGCATAAAGACACATCAAAAGAGCCCGGCTTTCAGTACTTCAGTACTTTGATTTCTATTTGTAGGTTAATTCTGAACACAGACAATTTTTAGTGTTTGTTACATCTCATTTTGTTTAAGGTATGATATTTTCTATCCAGCAACCTATAATTATGTAAGCAAATTCAGTCTACAAAAGAAAGAGTTGTGATCTGTTTCTTGCTTAAAACCCAACAACAAAATTCAAATTTTGGTGGACCATTAGAAATATGGGAGGATGGAATTTGAAAAATTTTAGCCCACATTGTAATCATGTCACGATTTTGGTAAGATTGTTTCCCCTATTCTTATTGTTTACAACGCTTTAGTAATGCATTTCTAATAACCAACCTAGATTTGAGTGTCAGGTGTAGAGTTTTAAGCAAGCAAGATAGATGGTTCACAATTCTTTGTTACTAGTATATAAACAAGGCTCATGTCACGTTGCTGTAGACTTCTGATAATAATTATATTGACCTATAGATGGGACATCGACCATAAAAACATAATATAAGACTATAAAAATATGCATTGACCTTATAAAATGCTATAATAGTATAAAATACCGTATTTTAAAAGTAAAATAATATTGATATCACGTTTAATATATTCATTGTTTTTTTAAGCAACGGTTATCAATAAAGCAGAAACGTTTCCCATCTTTCTGTGAACAAAACGAAGTAGACTTTGAACATGGAAATAAGAAGTAGAAGTAGACAGATTGTAATCGCTGCAATTGACTTGGGCACCACGTATTCAGGGTATGCTTTCTCAATGAAACATGACTGGGATCATGTATTCTCAGATACTTGGAGTTGTGGCTATTTTTTATCTGACAAGGTCCAAACAAGTCTACTTTTGAAGAAGGATTTTACTGATTCTTCGTTTGGATACATTGCTGAAAACAAATATGTAGATTTGAAACAAGAGGAGTGTCAACATGATTACTTTTTCTTTCAACAATTTAAAATGATAGATGTATGTAAATATCTCTCTCTCTCTCTCTCTCTCTCTCTTTCGCGCGCGCAAATTGGAGAAAGACTTAAATGTTGTTCATTACGTGTTATCCTATGTGACATTTTATATTCTAATCGTGTTTAGCTGATACATTCTTGTTAAATACTCAAAACTGATGTGTTTTGATATAGGTCGATACAGAAGTGATGTGGATACCACAGGAAACCTTTTGAAAGCAGAATTGGTCATTCAACACTGCATCGTTTGTTTAAAAAAACCACTTAGTACAGAAAGTAGAGGGGATGTTTAAAGGTGCTATAAATGGTGGAGACATTGAATACGTCTTAACAGTTCCCGCCATATGGGAAGCTAATGCCCTACTATTTATTAGATCAGCTGCAGTAAATGTAAGTATCTGAGAAAGGGTGTTCAAATTAACTTTTCTTGCTCAGAATATTCTCTACAATGAAATTTTACAGTTAGATATAATAAATAGCCCACAGGATTATAAACATAATAATTTGATATCTCTCTGGAAAGCCCAGAATGTTCATTCGAGATTTGAAATACGGGATTCAAAATACGAGGTTCGATATTTGAAATCTAAAATTTAAATTGACTTCTTAAATTAAACATGTGAACACCTGTATTCTACGACACCGTTCTAAATAAAGATCAACCGTACATTTTCTTACCTACCAAGAAATGTTATAATATCTCCTATATAGTCTTTAAATATTGTTTAAATTAACTTTGATGAATTATCCCAAACACTATAAATAATTAAATTAGTTATATTTGTGAATCTAAAGGATTTTGCTCGCCTTGTTTGTATTCTCCCCAGATTCGTTTCAACTCGAAGTATGAGTAAATTAGGGAAGATAAAGAAATGAAGTGCCATGTAACTCCAGAATTCCTATAATATAAACGTTTAATTAATATGTAATGCTAACTTAAAACATCTTTGTAGGCGGGCATTCCAAATGAATATTTGACAATAGCCCTAGAGTCTGAAGCTGCGTCCATATAATGCCAGTACTAGAAGTTTGCCAAAGGCGATACATCATCTCCAACCTTAGATGTTTTTAAATCGGGCACAAAGTATACTGGCACTGTACCAGTTATCGGCTATAATTTTACGTTTTCTTTTCGTGTTTTCTTATTTCTTGATATATTGGAATAAAACTTTTCATACTTTAAATTGTGAACTCTTTATTTATCCATCGGTTAGATTACATCATCGATTAGAACCCAAAACATATTGTTTCTGTGCATTTTAGCACGCCCCGAATTTGCCGAGGTTTTATGATTTACTGTACCAGTTATCGGCTTCGTGATAATAACATAGTAAAATCCTTGTACATGTTGATTTTATATTCTGCAAAGTGTAAATTGAATTATGTCCCTTGCGGTGTCAGCCATAAGGTCGTAGGGGTTATTATACATAAACAAAAAGTATTCGTTTATTATCATACGGTATTACACAAAATCTTACGCTAATCAATACATTATTATACAATCAGGCGTTCAACTGCGCCATGAATATCTCGGAATATAGTGAGTTTCTTTTGTTTATAAATGTTATATGTAATGATATTATATGCCAAATCAAAGAAGGGATATAAGTACGTATCACAAAGAGGTCATTTCTATTTTTAACTTATTACGTCACTTCCCCCACAGCTGAAAGTGCAAAGATGTAAATCAGCGGTAAACAATGATCGTTAAAGCTCATGTTTAAAACACATTGAAGATAGTTTTCAAGCAAACTTACTTTTCTTTATTCGAAACAGACGACTGAATTAAAAAATCTTGGATATTTGTGTGCTATTAACCCGAAACCACAGTTTAGCCGATATCTGGTCTTAGCCGATTACTGGTACAGTACCAGTATGGTGGTAGATTTGGGGGGTAAATTTTATTCATGCCAAGAACATTATTAACTTGTTTATCATAAACATACATGCACGGATCTAGAAGGGGGTCCGCGGGTGTCTGGACCCCCCTCCCCCGGAAAATTTTCTTAAATGTACAGAGTAAAAATAACGGAATTAGGTCTTGGACCCCTCTCCCCCGGAAAGCATAGATATCTTTCGAGCCTCTCTCCTCTGGAAAAATTTTCCGGATCTGCGTTTGTATACAAGATGATAACCTACCCAAGCGCAGAAATTCACCCTCTTCACATTAATGGGTTTTGTACGTTGAACCCGCTTTTTTTACTATTTATTTATTTATCCTGCAGGCACGTAGCATCAAGGTGGGGGGGGGCAGGGGGGGCCTGCCCACCCCCCCCACTTTTTGCGCAGCAAAGATTTTTCTTAAATTACATACAGAAAATTGAATTAACATGGAGTTGCTCCCCCCCCTCCCCCACTTTTATGGGACCATGTAAAAAATTGAATTGAAAATAAGGGAATAGGAAATTGAAGTTAACAAGAAAGGTAAGTTAACAAGGTATATTCTCTCTCTCTCTCTCTCTCTCCCCGATGCTACGTGCCTGTACTGTACCCAATTTTTTTCTTCATTTTTTATATCACCTCAACCGAACGTTCAAGTGAGCTTTTCTAATCACATGCTGTCCGTCGTCCGGCCGTCCGACTGTGCGTTTATCCGTCCGTCTGTACGCTTTACACATTTGTTACTTCTCCTATAGAACACAGGTTGGGATCCAGGATTTGTAGTTAGAGGGGGCGCCAGTTGTAGGCAGGGGGTCTGGGGGCGCCTCGAGCACCCCATTGGGTCCAGGGCAAACCCCTGTGGGGCCTAGGGGGAAAGCCCACGGATCTTTATTTGTGTTCGGCTCGGGATTAGTTACTTTGTTGTCTTTAGATGTGCAGTTTGGATTGTCATCTGGCAAATCTGGAGTGTCGTATAACACTGGACCTTCCATCGATTTTCTCAGGTGTTTCCCGTTTCTTGTATAGTCAGCTCCAGCCTCTGTTTTGACCTCGTACGATCTTACTTCCATGTTGGTCCAGGTTATAGTTCCTTTTTCCCATCCCATGCTCTGTTTGGGTTTTTCACTCTAACCGTTTCTCCCACTGATAGCGGTTGTAACGGATTTGCGTATTTGTTGTAATACTCTGCTTGTTTTAATTTGGCAATATCAATTTTCCCTTTCTCAAAGGTAGCATCTTTAAGTTGGAATAGGTTCTCTTTTATAGGAAGGAGTGTTTTTGTTCTCCTACCCATTAATCACATGGCTGGACTTGTTCCCGCCCGTTGCGTTGGTGTATTTCTGTAACCCAACAGCGCAAGGTACGGATCCGATTTTGAATGTTTTGCCTTTTTAAGGATTTGTTTGGCAACTTTGACAGCTTGTTCTGCTTTCCCATTGATTTGTGGGTAGTAAGGCGATTATGTTATATGGTCAAACTCCCACAGATGTGCAAAGTCCGCAAATTACTCAGAAGCAAACTGTGGTCCGTTCTCTGACATTAATATGTCTGGTATGCCATTTCTAGCAAATTGTGATCGAAGTTGACTTATGACCACCCGCGAGGTCAGCTGGTTCAATGATTCAATCTCAAAGAGATTCGAGAAATAGTCAGTTATGATAACGTAGTTCTGGTGATCAAATGTGAAAATGTCCAAGCCGACCTTAGCCCATGGACGTGGCGGTACCTCATGTGGTTTCAACGGTTTTCTTCCTTGATTGCTGTCAAACGTTTCACATTTTTTCTAGGAAGTCTTTGACCTCAGCATTCATTTATGACCAGTATATCGATTCTCTGGCGCGTCTGAGAATCCTTCGATTCCTAGATGGGATGCGTGAATTCTCTTAAGCATATCCTAACGAAGCGCTTGTGGAATGACTGCTCTGTCTCCTTTGAATATAACCCCATTTTCAATGGACAGTTCGTCTCTTATAACATAATAGGGACTAATGAGCCCTGAAATTGATTTTCTATCATTGGGCCATCCACTGAATATAGTTGACCCCAACTCTTGTAGAGCAGCATCCCCCGCTGTTTGATTCTGAATGTCAGTTGGGTTTGGCATATCAAGGACTGCCTTTACTTTTTCGAGGTCTGGTTTAATCCTTCAGCTGTTATGGTGTGACCGATGAATTTGACCTCTGATAGACGAAATTTCATTTTGTCTTTGTTGAGCTTCAACTGTTTCTCTCTGCATCTTTCCATGAGCTGCATAACGTTTCTGTCATGATTTACTTGTGGTTCTGCCAATGTTTTTTCCTCTCCTATCACAAGTATGTCATCATGTATGCTTTTGACTCCCAGTAACCCCTCCAGTGCTTGGTGCTGGCGACGCTGAAATTTCTCTGGTGCTGTGTTGATTCCAAAAGGCATGCAGAGCCAACGGAACCTGCCAAAAGGACTCTTAAATGTTGTCATAAGGGAGCTCTCGTAGTCCAAGTGGACATGCCACAACCCATCCTTGGCATCGAGAACGCTGAAGCATTTTGCCTTTGACAAATCCAGCAGGATGTCTTCTATGGTTGGCATAGGGTATTGTGCCCGTTGAAGTCCTTTGTTTAATAAGATCTTCGGGTTGGCTTGGTCACTTTGGCAATTCCCATTTCTACGAGTCTTTCTAGTTCCTTTTCTAGATCCTTTTTTATAGCAAGTAGGACTTTGCGAGGTGCGTGGATGACTGGCTTTACATTTGGATCCACTCGCAGATGGTAGTCTTCTTCGAGGAGCCCCAATTCTGTTAAGACATCTTGATATGCGCTGCTTATTTTTTCTCTTGTCAATGTCTCTAAATCTTTTACTTCAAGGATATTTTCCTTCTGGAAATTGATCAGTCTAAATGCTTGTGATGCTTTTGAACCAAGAATTGGTTGACAAGGTCCATCAAGCACAACAAAGTATGTTTTGTACATTCCCCTGTTCTTTGGATTTATGAATTTCATGTTGCATTTTCCCAGTGGTTTGATGGTCGTACTGTTGTACATCGATAATATTTGGTCAGTCTCTGTGATGACATTGTTGGTATTCTAGTAGCTTTTTGGGATGATATTGCATGTTGCACCACTGTCTACTTGGAATTTAACATTCTGTCCATTCACTGACATGGAGGCAAGTACTTTGTTTTCATTTCCTTGGTTAATGGCATTAATTGATTCACTGTTATATCTAAGGTCTACGCTGTAAATGGAGTAGTAGTTGTCCGAGTCAGAATTGTCATCCTTTTCTTGGATATGGTTAACACTTGACTTGACTGAGTTACATACTGTCTCAAAGTGGTGGTGTTTGTGACATTTTCCACACTGGTGTCCATATCCTTTGCAGTGTTATCTTCCTTTTTCATGACGATTCCCACAGTACTTGCACTGGATTGGATCCTGGCTGTAGTGTTGTGGCTGATGTCGCTGTGGTGTTGGTTTGCTGAAGCTCTTCTTATAAAAATTCACAGCATGCACGGATGTGCCAGCTGCCTGAGGTTCTATTTCCTTATTCTGGGCCTTTGAGACCTCTGTTGCTCTGCATACTTGTATGCATTTGTCCAAGTCCAAGTCACTCACCCTCAGGAGTCTCTCTCGGAGCCCAGAATCACTTACGCCACAAATGATTCGGTCTCTTATCATTGATTCTTTAAGTGTTCTGAAGTTACATGTGTCCGCCAAGATTTTAATGTCTGCCAAGTATTTATCAAATGTATCGCCCGACTGCTGACTTCGGCTGTAGAATTTGTACCGCTCTACTGTCTCATTTTTCTTTGGATCATAATGTTTGTTAAATTCGTCAAGGATTATTTTTACTGTTATATTTTTCTCTTCGATGTTGACTTTCTTTCCGTGTTTGTCTGTTGTTTGGAAGTTCATTGAACTGTGTATTTCCCTTCCCTTGCGGCCTAAGAGGTACAGCAGGAGCTTTACTTTTTGAGTTTCCAGTTTTATATCCATGCTTATATCTACGTATAGCTGGCCTTCTTCCTTCCATTTTTTCCAAGTTTGTGATAGACTTCTGGCATCAAAATCCATCGTTTCGGGGGTTGTAGAACGTTTTCCATTGTTTTGGTTTTGGCGCGTTCTCGAGAACAATGAAATGTATGATTATCAATTAATGTGGCTAGTTACACAAATGTTCCACAAGCACGAGTGATAATCACATGTTCTCGACTTCTGATACCATGTTTCAAATAGCATCATAACCAAAATAAGAATTTATAAAGTTTTTTCGACACATAACATCATTTCGACAGTATTTCCAACATTCTTTTTTTTTTAACTCCTTGACGACCAAGATCAAAATTGTTGAAGTAGAGAACAGCTATACACCCATCTCCACTTCTGCCAGCTCTGCCTACTTGTTGAATATAAGCTAAATACGAATTGCACTTGTATCATTTAATGTATGAATGTTTTAATTATCAAACCTTGATTAATGCATGTAAAAAATTGTATGACATATATCAATAAATATTAGGGTCTAATAATCTTTTATTAAAATGCATTGGTGTTACATGGCAGACAGTGTATTTGTAAATTACTAAGACTAAAGCAAATTATTTACCTTCCATGTTTTTGGGTGGACCAATATGGATTACTTGTGATACATGGCGCAAATCTGCACCCATGCCTAAAGCAATGGTTGCAAAAACAATCTTGAGAGGACTCTCATGGGGATCCCTTGCCAAGTTGTTGAATATTATGTTCTTCATCTGTTTATAAATACACATTTGAATATAAGAATAATGAAAATATATGGTTACCGGTAAATGTATTTTTAATGAAAACTCTGAGTAAAAGAACTGTTAACTGACCTCATCATTATTTCCGATTGAGGAATGGTACATTGCAACTCGACAATTTTCAAGAATTTGTGGCTGGCTTGCATACATGTTTTCTCCCAGTACTTTGTTTGCACATTCATAGGCATACCCTACCCAGTCCATAGTTTCACTGAGGTAGATAATTGTCAAAGGGAAATGTTGTCCCTTGGACTTAAGACTCTGTAAAACAGGTTGACGCACAAAATTGTAAGTTTCTTTTGATGACACTTTACAGCGGTCTTTGTAGAACCACTTATGAAATGTGTTCCTTCGTTGGTGCAGATGAAATCACTCGAAAACACTTCATAAGTAGATGTTTTGCAACATCTCCCTGACCATTTACAGTGAGGGTAGCACTTAGTGCAGGCATTTTTGCATGGGGTAAAATGGGGCGCATATCCTTAATATTGCGGAAAAATGGCCTGTATTCCGCACCCTCCCCCAGTCAAGGACACAATGGGCTTCATCAACTACTATTAGGCAGGTATTTGAAGAATATACCTGTGAAACTAAAATGTCATATATGGTTATCTTTCCAATCATATGTTCAGGGTTAGTGTAAATGTATGTGTAATCACCCGTTTTTGATTCATCTAAAACAGCTGCATCATTCTTCTCTTTCAAGCAGGTTGCATATAATCCAAGTTTAGAAAGTTGCTGCTGACATTCAGTGGCTCAAAAACAAAAAACACAGCATTGTTCCCAAATATTGTCTCAGAAATAATTGGGAATAATTCATACAGTAGACTTTTCCCATAACCCGTGGGTAGCATGCATATGGTGTCATGGTTGATCATGACTGATAAAGCTTTTACTTGCAGTGGTCTCAATTCCTCGACAGTCTGCCAACATCTTTTATTATAAATTATAATAATAATTATTATAAACAGGATCTAATTTTGTCTTCTTCCTAAATGTAAAACAAAGCAATTTAATAGGTTATCAAAGCAATAGAGCTTTGCATCACATACACACCCACACATATATGGAATAATAAATTATTTATATCTGGGGGGTTTTCTTATTACTAAACCCAGATTTTTTTTGCATCGATGTCTGCAAGTAACCTGCATGTCAAATCACACGATAAGTAATTTTTGGTCAGACTTGAACTGGCACCTGCACACTTCAAAAGCGTGCCGCATTACATTGTGCTACAAAAATTTGTAAGGTGTGTCCAACAGCAATTCACAGCAAAACATCGCATTTAAAACGATCGTTCATCTTTTATATCTACTGAAAAATATGTTGAAACAAAATTTCGATATAGCTTCACTCGAACATGCACATAAAACGAAGTAACATTCAGGTCTCAGTTATTGCGCAATTACATGGTTTTGTCTCGCCGCTTACATCCGTGGATTATTCCGTAAATAGTCAATGCCATCTTTGAAATACTACATTTGCTGTTCAATCTTACCTCAAAGATTCGTAAAACATAAAAATTTCTAAACCAACACAGCAAATTGAAAGAGACATCGTGGTGTAAAGTATGTCCCCATACACTTACCATAGCGTCAGCCATATTGAATTTGCTGTGATGGGGGGGGGGGTATGTTAGTTTAATAGAAATCTGTTAAGAAATTACGATTTTTTCACATTTACTCAATTGTATAAAAGTAACCGAGTGAGCAAAAGAAGAACGATAATTCCAGTATAAAAATATACACGGCTAGCAGAAATACCCCACAGTATATATCATATATAATATATAATAATAATATAATATATATAATATACATTCATAAAAAATCGTTACAACAATTTTAATCTAGGGATGAGGTTGTTGCTGGTATCTGTTAGATAATAATTAATTTTAAAGGAATAAAGATGATTTAAAAATTAGGACTAAAAATAGCGAATAAAACATTGATCTATGAAAAATTAGGAAAAAATAAGGCATGTTATTATAAACATTGAACAAAAATCGTTATATTTTATACAATTAACTAAATCATTGAAAAAAATAAAAAAAACTAGACTCTTGTTGCAAAAGCAACAAAAAGGTCTTCCGTTTTGATATACATGTATCAATTTAACTGTAAGACATTGCTTCTCTCAGTATTTCATAACCATTAGACAACAGGACTTAATTGACTATCAATTTGTCTTACTTTGTCAAACAGAAGCAGTAAATCTCTTAAACAACATGAATTGTTTGAACTCTTCCGGTGTGGACCGGAAGTGACGGTTGACAAAATAAAAACGGTTAAACACATCTTCTATCAAATGTCTATCATCCGTGTAAGTTTTGTGTCTTGGTCACTTACAGTTTATGAGACTTCGCTGTCATAATATTTGTTTTAAAAAGACTACCTGAGATATTTGAGATATCTCACCGGAAGTAATTTTTTTTGTTTATTAATCATCGGATAGATGACATATGAAAGCGTTTATACCTTTATATCATTTCAGTGTTAAACAAATAAAATGCGTAAAAACATAATTTTTGAAGTGCTTCCGGTGACGACCGGAAGTTACGACGAACAAAACAAAATAGTTTAAACACATCTACAGCTATAGGTCTATCATCCCTCAAAGTTTGGATGTTCAAGTATTTATCGTTTCTGAGATCTCATTGTCCATAGCTTTTTATCGGGACAGGAAACGGACGACAGGAAGGAAATTTGAAAAAATGAAAAAAATGCCTAGAGATATTTTCGTTCTCTATCAGTCCTATAAAATTTCAAGAAAATCCATCCATGCATCTCTGAAAAATCGAGTAAAACTTTTAAAAAACTTGATTTGTTTGAACTCTTCCTGTGTGGACCGGAAGTGACGGTCGACCAAGTAAAAACGGTTAAACACATCTTCAATCAAATGTATATCATCCCTGTAAGTTTCGTGTTTTGATCACTTACAGTTTCTGAGATCTCGGGGTTCAAACATTTACTTTAAAAAAGGCTTCATGAGATATTTGAGATATCTCACCGGAAGTAGAATTTTTATGTTTATTAATCATCGGATAGATGACATATGTAAGCATTTATACTTATATTTCAATTCTCCGAGAAATATATTAAATGCGTAAAAACATAATTTTTGAAGATCTTCCGGTGACGACCGGAAGTTACGACGAACAAAACAAAATAGTTTAAACACATCTACAGCTATAGGTCTATCATCCCTCAAAGTTTGGATGTTCAAGTCTTTATCGTTTCTGAGATCTCATTGTCCATAGCTTTTTGTCTCGGGACAGGAAACGGACGACAGGAAGGGAATTTTGAAAAAATGAAAAAAATACCTGGAGATATTTTCGTTCTCTATCAGTCCTATAAATTTCAAGAAAATCCATCCATGCATCTCTGAAAAATCGAGTTAACTTTTTAAAAAACTTGATTTGTTTGAACTCTTCCTGTGTGGACCGGAAGTGACGGTCGACAAAATAAAAACGGTTAAACACATCTTCTATCAAATGTCTATCATCCCTGTAAGTTTCGTGTTTTGATCACTTACAGTTTCTGAGATCTCGGGGTTCAAACATTTACTTTAAACTAGATACGATCTCGTTACGAGTAACGAGTAGGTCTTCCGTTCAATTTTTAAACGATACGATTAAAATATAAATGAAATTTCAAATTTCCCCCTCAACCACTCCCTTTCAGATGATGCATACGATTGTCAATATCCCTTGAAATGCTTAACAAAGAGTTTTGCGTTTTCACATACAGCACATTTAAGGTTTAAGATTTTAGTCCCCTAAAATCCCTAATTACGTTATTAATTGGTTTAGAAATTCGTTTTACAAAGTGATATTGTTACGACCAACAACTTTGTTTCTATTATGCATTACATAATCTTTATCGTTTTTAAGTTATTTGTAATAGACTTTACGAGTATCTTGGCCCCTAATTAAAGGGGCCAGTCCTATTTTCTTGAGTTCATTTGAACGGTCTCACGAATACTAACATTTTTTGTTCTTACACTTATCTAGAATTGTTGTTCATTTTTTAGATACAAATGATTGAATATTTTAGGGGCCAGCCCTCTAGATCCTTAATGGGGACAGACATTGGTGTTTTGATTAATGGAATCGATTAAAATCATCAATGCAAGCAATATGTCTATTTTTCTAGATAAATTGTGTCAAAGTTTTAGTACTTTGGCCCCTAAAAATCCCTAATTACGTAATGAATGGGCGTAGCAACGATCTTGCCTGAGAGATATTGTTACGGTCAACAACTTTGCTTCTGTAATGCATTACAAAATCTTTATCGTTTTGAAATTATTTGTAATAGAGTTTATGAGTGTCTTGGCCCCTAATTTAAGGGGCCAGCCCCTATTTCTTGATTTTGTTGGAAAGGACTTTTGATTATCTACCACTTTTGTTATATATGTTTAAACAAAATATCAACTCATAAAAAGATACAGATCAAAACGTATGAAAAATTTGATTCGAAATTCGTACCTAATTTTCGAGCCTATGCGAGCTCCTAGAAAAGGCGCCACTGGCGCTAAAAAACTACATTGTGCACAACTTTAACATATGGTCTACCTATCCTGAAAATTTCATATTCCTATCTCTGATAGTCTCTGAGTTTATGTCTGCACAAAATGGGTCGTAAAAACTGACAAAATCGGCCGTAAATCGGAACCGGAAGTGCCGATTTCAAAATTTCAAAAAACTTCTAGAATTATGACCACTGGCAATCATCTGTGAAAAAATGGTCGAAATCGGCCGAATAGTTTTCGAGATATCGCGTGCACAAAATTTTGGGAAAAAAATAATAATAATAAGAAACAGTACGAAAACTATAAGGTCTTCCGTTGGAAACGGAAGACCTTAAAAAGGCTTCATGAGATATTTGAGATATCTCACCGGAAGTAGAATTTTTATGTTTATTAATCATCGGATAGATGACATATGTAAGCATTTATACTTATATTTCAATTCTCCGAGAAATATATTAAATGCGTAAAAGCATAATTTTTGAAGAGCTTCCGGTGACGACCGGAAGTTACGACGAACAAAACAAAATAGTTTAAACACATCTACAGCTATAGGTCTATCATCCCTCAAAGTTTGGATGTTCAAGTCTTTATCGTTTCTGAGATCTCATTGTCCATAGCTTTTTGTCGCGGGACAGGAAACGGACGACAGGAAGTGAATTTTGAAAAAATGAAAAAAACGCCTGGAGATATTATAATTTTCTGTCAGTCCTGAAAATTTCAAGAAAATCCATCCAGCCATCTCTGAGAAATCTTGTGGACAAAAAACGGACAAAAAAAAATAATAATAATAATAAGAAGAAGAAACATTACAATCACTATAAGGTCTTCCGTTGGAAACGGAAGACCTTAAAAAACAACTTAATCTGAAAAAATGTTTATTAGACATAATATATACAAACTTCATTGAATTTGTTGTAATTTGCGTTATTTTAATATGAATACATTTATTTACAAACATTTCATCATGTACAATAAATTGAATTTGTAATAAGTTGCGTTATTTTAATATGAAAATCTACAAATATTTCACAATATACCATAAATTGTATACATACCTTAGTGTAACGTCACTCAAATTTAATTGTAGTGGTCTTGGTACTTCGTATCCGCTTCTTCTGGTTTGGCTCTCTGGCAGTAGTTGGCGTTTTAGGGATCTTAAGGTTTCCATCTGATGATGAGATTTCTTTTTCCTTCCTAAGGGTGTATCTTTGAAATTTCTTCATCAATGCGTCCTTTTCCACAGCACTCTTTGTATTCCAAGCAACATGGCTGACTTGCAATTTTCGTGTCCAGGGCGTCATTGCATAGTTCCCTTTACCGTACAGAGCACGTCGAATATCCCGATACTGCAACTGAACAATTTTATGAAGCTTTTGACGAGCTCTGGGAGTTTGCATGTTTTCCAATTGGTTGACAGCTTCAAAATATTGTTCATGGACTCACAGGCATTGTTTGTACTTGTTACCGCGCTGATTTAGACTTCAGAATTTCAAATGATATTTACTGTAAAAGATAACTTATCATAAATAGTTTTGTACATACCTCATCTAATCTCAACAAAACTGCTGTAAAAGAATATGGGTCGTTTTCTCCGGAAAAAAACAGCTAGTGCACGTATATTAAAGGGAATTCGAAAATTTAAACATCTCAAATTTTTGCAGGTTCAAATTTTCTCAATGAGGATGATACCAAACGTCGCAAATGTCGCAACAAATGCTAGCTTTCTGGCCTTTTTTCCTGCATACTCCGCACGGGCAAAATAAAGTTGCTTTTGAAGAAGCCTTAATTTTACGCCTTTTTAGAGTAGGCATTCTGCTGTCAATAATTCTGCTGTCAATAATTTGATAAAGTAATTGGTCGTATGATTTGCAAATAGAAAATGATTTTGTGTTTGCAAACTTGATTATTTATGAAAGAATTTGGAGAATGTACAAACCGACAACACATTCTCATACATTGACGATAGGGATAAATTTAACAATTTTTTAACTAACAAGGTTGACAGGTAATGTTTGAAATATCGTGACATGCTATATGAGACGGCGCAGAGGAGACGTTATATGACAGTTTTGTGTATTTCTTTATCCTACTGTGCGGAGCATTTTGGGTAGGCCGGAACCAAGTCGAGTGCAACGAAATCGAGGTGTGTTTATTTACTAGGTACCTGTGTCTATTTACGAGCAGTAACCAGCTTTAGCCAGGCAATAAATCCTTTTCTAAACAGATAGAATACGTGACTTAAAGTCATCTTAAATATGGAGATAATGAGCAAATCTACGAGGTTGATGGTTGCTGCAATCCAGTGTGGCTCAACGTTTTTCCGTTTTGCCTTCTCTTTGAAAAATGCATGGGGACAGCCGTTTACGCAAGTTTGGACTGGCAGATCTGTATCTTTAATCACTCATAAGGCTCCCACCTGTCTCCTCTTGAAGAGAGATTTCACAGAATCTTTAATTGGATACGAGGCTGAGGACAAATACTCAGAATTAGAAGACGGTGACAATGATTACCATTTCTTTAAACATTTCACGAAAATTCTCCGTCAAAGTGTAAGTAAACTCTCTCTCTCTCTCTCTCTCTCTCTCTCTCTCTCTCTCTCGTTTGGCAAAGTATTCATTTCACAACAACTGACGAAAAATAATAATTAAAAACTAATGTGTTTAACTTTGATTTATCTATAGGATATTAAACGACATACGTTATGCTGTGATGTCAGAGGAAGATCTCTTAAAGCAATATTGGTCTTGGAACATTTCATCAGATGTGTAAAGAAAATCGTACATCAAAGGATAATGGGAATTCCTGATGATGACATTGACTATGTCTTTACTGTTCCTACCACTGGTGAAGAAAATGCTAAACTGATAGTGAGAGAAGCCGCGGTAAATGTAAGAAAATTTGAACAATAATTTTTCTATTTAGCTGGTTCTTGTGGCATAAAGATAAACATACAAGTAATTGAATTGCAAGTTACAGCAGTAGGTAAAACGAAAAGTAGTGGATGGGACAATCAGAAAATCAGTAAATCAGAGACCGGTAAGTTTCGAACAGGTAAAGCTTCGATATGTATATGGAACGGATTGTCAACTCTTCTCAGACAATTAGCTGGGGATGCCTTAAAAATAAATGATAAACATGGGGAAACATGAGAGGATCAAAATCTCGGAAAAACCACTATGTATAGAGAAAATTTTACTTGCTTCATAAGGGGCAATTGTGCCAGAATTTAGAGGACACACATCTCCTGGCTACAGGGACATGTATCATGACATCAGCAAATGTCAGCATCGGCATGACTGTCTCGTGCCACCTTAAATTTTTGCTGTAACAAATTATTAGAATAGAGGTATCGAATATGTGGAACACATTTGATTCGTGTATGACGATTATTTACGCTCGAATTAATTGAATAAGTTATCAGTGTCTTGGAAAATGTCAAATAAACTTGTTTGGGAAAAAAGAAACTAGTACGCAGTTGTATTACGTAAGTCAAGTTACATGTATAAATACATTACTAGACTTTGACCCGTGTGTGCATGGGTTGACATTGCACCTGATATCGGATATTTACGAAATAGATACCTCGACACACCGTATTGTTGACATTTACATAACCAAAATTTAAGACTACAATAATGCTATTAATTTCACTACACTCTGCTTAGTAAGAATAATCTAACTGTGTCTCGGAACAGGCCTTCACCACAGTTAAGATGCCTCCCATATACCCGTAATAAAGCAAAAAAAAATGCAGAATCGCTCCGAAACGATTTTGGAAAAAATTAATGAGGCTGCATTGAAAATAACAGTCAAATTTTCACCTAAAAACCTTATTCATTTAAATGAAGAATTCAACTCTTTTTCACCATCGTTTTTTACTCCACCATGTTGACATTCAGAACTCTCGGGATATTTCATATTAAATGCAGTGAGTTAGAGTTATCTCCCGTATTCCTTTGATAAACAGAATATGACAAATTTTCAATGAAAATTTACACGTACTTGTAATATCGTTTCTGAGTTTATCCATGCAAATGTGACATTGTGGAAACATAAACTAAAGAGCCTCCCGTGATTTAGCGTGAATGTAATGCGCATGTGCAAGATTGTAAAAACCAAAAAAGTTCAGATAATTTCCGAATTTTTAAAGGAATTTTCGTTGATTATTAATTGGCGAAGCTTGATTGAGAAAAATTAAAAACAAATTGGCAATCTTCAAGTACCAGTGATGTTTAAAATATATAAAACAAGAATGTACTCTTCCGATTTCTCGGTAGTAAAGCCAATAAATTTGAGTCTATTATTTTAATATAGTACAGTGTAGTATAGATTAAAGAGCATGTGACGCCTACTTCTTGTATGTATATAAGAGAAACAACCCAACCACATAGCAATCACGTAGCATATTCACTTAATTACTTTAAAAAACTGAAAAGAAAATAAGTTAAAAAGAAAAGATTTTAAAAGATGCATATCAGTGACAAGTCATTTCAAATAGCTCTTTCACATGCAGACAATTGAATTATGTAAAACAGCTTGTTTTCTTTGTAAGGACATCCCAGCGAATGTGTCCGGAGTGTTTTTTTAATCGTCGCTAAGTATGTATTAAATCCAGAGGTGCTCGAATGAAAGTTCACGATACTTTTTTTTTATTAACAAAGTAATACATATAAATATCAACATTTTTGATGATCATGAGATACCGGTAGTTTTGAAATTTGAGAACAATAAAATATAAATCTTCTTTCTCATGAACATTTTGTACAAAATTCATTGGTAAGAACTAAGAAGGGAAATCAGATAGGTAAAGGGTATGAAGAGAGGAAAGGGTGCACCTGAAATGAAATAACATTGCTGTACTTGATATAAAACTAATCAACATTTTAAAGATATGTGAAAAAAAGGAAAGTATTTACATAATATCAATAAAGAGACTGAAGCCAGGGATGGAAAGGCTGAATAATTGTAACTAAAAACAGAACGACAAGTGTGGTATGTGTTCTTGCCTGGGGTTTCTATTAAATGTGTTAAACACTAACAGGATTTTCAAAAGGGGAGGTATAAGAAAAAACAAAACAGAACAAAAAACCAAAATGTTTTGACCACCTTATTACCTTAAAAAAAAATAACCATTTCTGCCATTTTCTGTTCTAGTTTTCAAACTTACCTTTTTTGTATCAAGGTATTTTACAGTGGTGAGATGTGTTCTAATATCTGAAAGTAATGCTTGAAATGTTAGGGTTTCATTCAAACAGCGTTTTCTATAGAGATATGATTAAATGACCATTGATAATATTTTCTTCTTTGGCATCTGATGCAAGATTTCCTGTTATCTAAGCAATGATTTTTAAATATAGATAGAAGTTCTTGTGATTTGGTACAATCCCACATCAAATGTTTTATAGTTTCATCCTCTAGGTTCGAAATGAGCATAGTTTTATGTCTTTTTTGCAATATTCATAAAGAGTGGTAATGGTTGTCAGTATGAACTGATTAACTCTGTATTGTAACCATAGGAGTTTAGAGCTTTTTGTACACTGAAAAGGCATACCATAATTTTGTTTTCCATTTACATTGTCCAAATGGTATAACTTGTCCTTTACAAAGAATGTTGTACATAGGTTTGGTTCCTTTCTTGAAGAACAAAATGGTACAATATTAGATGGTATACTGGGTTTAGGATTCTCACTGACGGGTTTAATATTTAAATTTTTCATTGCAGCTTTAATGGCTTTATGTAAACTTGCATGGTTGAGGAAATAAGATTTTAGGTCAAATTTTGTTTTAAGTTCGGCAATACTGTATATATTACTGTACGTTAATTAGATTTAATACGCATAAAATAATCGAAGATAATTTCAATCGAGAATTCTATAGGCTTAAGTCACCGATGTATACACATTTAGGGTGATTTTTTATTCTGTTGGACAAATTATCAACAAAGACATTACAATTAGGATTAGACTTCTATATAGTGCACATGCTGATAATGTATTCTAAGCTGTGTATACCAAAAGCCGTCTTCATCGAAACGGACACAATCTTTAAGAAAGGAGTGTAAATGCACACTGTAACGGTGTACCGGAAATACATTGACCACGCGACGAATAAATACTGATCAACATGTGGCTGATAACGAAAAGACGTATGCATTGGGAATTAAATAATCAACTTTTTTGACGGAATAAGTTAAATTTATCATATGTACATGTTTACACGTGATATCGACTGTCTTATTCTACCGCGGTATTCAGAAACACTTGTGTAAAAAAAATCTTGCGTCTTTCCTATCGTTTAATGCATTTCACTGTTTGACCAAAAAAACCCACAACTAGCTACTTATAAATGCTATCGCTTATTCTACATAAAGGTATAGGAACATATATTTACTTACGTACGTTCAATGTTAACTTTGCCATAATTTAATTTTTTCTGTTTGTTAGCAATGTTCATGTATCTAATATTCTGCTGCAATTGAATAATACCGTGGTAAATAGAAATAATGCTTTTAAAAAATACAGACTTTACTGGTAAATTCTATTAGCAAAATACTCAAAGAACTCAAGATTCCATGTACAGATTCAACTGACGTCGCAAACGTCAAACTATGACGTCATTGATGATGCACGATGTAAGCATGATTACACAGTATTAAAATTACTAGACAAAAAATTTTAAGTTCAGTTTATATGCATTTCTTCCTCAAATATTTAATAAAATGATGATTTTGTAAATAATCACAAATGTTCTTTTTCTTTGTATGAGCGGGTTATGTAAATTTTTCCTGCAATGATCGCTTCCCACATAACTCGCATGAATCATCAAAGAAAGCATTTTATTGTTTATATTAACATATTTCTTTAACTAATTAATAAACTGAATATGAAAAGTTAGTAAAATTCACTAAATTACTGTTAACGTACAAAAGTACGTCAGCTAAAAGAAACAGCCAAATCGTCTCCTGTGAGACTTTGAGTCTGGCATTGTCATGATAATTTCGTGCAGTCCGGAATTTTACTAAGGTCGCTGTAGGTTCAGACCAATCGATAAACAGGGCGTGTCAATTTCAGTCTTGTCACTTTCAGCCGCTGTAGATTTCGACCAATCGATAAATAGGGCGTGCAGATTTCAGTCTGGCTGTTTCTATAGAGCTATGAATTAACTATAAGACTCCGTAAGAAATAGAGGAAATTATGCTTGGTAGATGTAAATAACATTAATTAAATTGTGCTATTTCAATAAAAAGTAAGCAAATAATTACCCTAAAATAGAGTGGTCTGTTTTATTTTCTGTTACTAAAATTTTTAAAATTTGTAAAATACATATTGCCACACTTGAGTACCTCTACGAAATTTTGCAGGCAGAATCATTTATGCAATATCTATCAGGTTTAAAAGTTTCAGAGAGGTACTCAAGTGTGGCCACATTCAAATTTGGGGAAATACTGCAAAAAGATCGACAATTTTCAGCTATTTTTAACGACCATAGTATGTTTGATGATGCGCATGTGCTAAACGGTGGGGCCAAATTGAAAAAATTTCATATGCATAGAAGCAGAATATTACATTATAAGTAATAACAATTTATATTGTGTCAAACTTTAGTTTTGTGAAAATTTTAAAGCACATTTTGATGCTTCGTGGTTCTAGCTCTTTTGGACCAAGTTAACCCACTTTGAAATTTTTTTTCAAAGTGCATTATGAAGGTACATCAACATTTTTTGGTATCGACACTCTTAACGCACTATGAAAATATATTTTCATATCACAAATTCTGGAACTGAATTTCTAATTTGTTGATAGTATGATAATTTGTTAACACTCGTGCATGAATCTAATTTACCGAATTAAGAACGGGGATGGGGGTGGGGGTTAACCATAGATACAGGTCAATTACCAGTGGATCATTTAATTGATTACAAGAAGAAGGTCCCCTACCCCTCATTCTTCCTTCCAAAACATATGATATTCAGCAACTTTGGGTAAACATTAAAAAATCGGTAAAAGAAATACGCTCGGTATAAGTACATGCAGTGTTATGGAAAAAACGAACCGAACAATAATTTCTCCATTGGTATGTTAAAGAATATATGTGTTTCAACAGTAACCTTCTTTTCGTATTCTAATCAAATAAATCACTCCAATAAAAGAATATTAACATTAAAGAACATTCAATTATTATAAACTTTAAAAAAGCATTAGGATGTGGGTTAATTTTCTCACACTGATCTTCTAAAAGATCATATTGTTTTTGATAAACAGAACTAAGGTATCCTTTTTCATATTATATTTGCAGTTGAAATATATTATACATATTGATCTACATTATTCATATATATAAATATTCGTTCGGGTATAGCCCAATATACCAGATAGGAGGTAAAATTGCTGCATATACTCCAAAAAAGGAAAATGCAGTTGCTAAGCGATGAAGTTTATGTCATATTTGGATTATTCAAACCTCCCGAATTTTTCTTTCTGTGTAAATTGTCAATATTGTCTTTCTCATCTATTCTCATCTCTTTCTCATCTCTAAATTCTCATCTAGTAACTGTTTATCAAGTTAGCTGAGAATGCAATATATCAAATTAAGCTAAACAAGGTTAAAACAATCGTTAATTGTATATAAAAGTATCAACTATTTTCACTAAACCATTAACATTTTTTTTAATGCGTTAATATCGACGATATCAACGCACTTTGAAAAAATAAAAATTTCAAAGTGCGTTGACTTGGTCTCAAAACTAACGCACTTTGAAAAAAAATTTCAATGTGCTTAATTGTTCAAAGAGCGTTGCAACAGTGCCATAGCATGCTTTTAATAAAAAATGGGTGTCTGTTTCACTATTCGATGCTATTACTATGTCTGGCGCAGATCAAGGAATCTTTAAAAATGGGTGTTAAATTCTCTCTCTTTCTTTCTCTCTCTCTCTCTCTCTATCTCTCTCATTATGTTTAGTTAACAAGATTTATTTAAAAGATTGATGTTCATGTTCTCTTTCATAAAATCTGTTGATCAATAATGCAAACATTTAAAAAGATGTCAAGAATATGTAGTTATGCTTTAAACATTTCTGAATGATCAATGAACTTCCAAGTACGACATCGTTTGTCACTGAAGATAAAGAACAACCATCTTTGGGACTCTCATTTTGACTTGCCAAAATAACTTTGCTTGCATTACCAATGGATGAATATCTAATATTCAGAATGATTGAGAAAAAACATACATGAAATAATTTGCATTAACGATTACAAAATAATACACATACTAATTTGGAAACACACCAATACAAATTTTCCACTGGCCTTCTAAAATACCTTATGACATCGTTAGATTTGAGCATGGCTAGGTATTTTGGCGTTATGCACAAACTTTACCTGTTGAGATCTCTGGATAGAAAATTGCGCAGTGATCTTTACATTGGTTACTCAGTAAGATGTTAAGGAATTAAAATTTGTTTTACAGTTTGTTTTCATTTCTTACCTATTTGAAATAACGTGTATGCTCAATGATGCTTATTAATACAAGCGTTTGTTTATATTATCGCACATACAAATGTATACCTTTTGTTTCAATCATGCGTCTTTTTGTGAAATATTTCAACAGTAGGGAGGTTGAGATTCCAAACGTGTACGGGTACGTGTACGTGAACTAGGAGAATCACCTAAATTCTTCGCGTATTACGTCATCAGTTTGTGTGACGACATGGTTTATACACGTTCTCTAAACTTGTAGAGTGTCGTCTACACGTAAGTACAAACGTGTAGCTTTTTAGAACAAATAAAATCTCATTGATGAGTGAATGTATTCTTGTGATACATTATATAGATTTTTAAACTTCATTTGCATGAAAATTGATTAGAAATTTACCATTTATTTGGAATTAACTAAATAAATTCATGTCACAAAACTGCGTCGATTTACGTACACATATGTATCCTACAAGTTAAGAAATCTCAACTGATAAATTACAAAAACGTGTACGTGTACGTTTGTTTTAATACACGTACGCGTACCCGTACACGTTTTAAATCTCAACCTCTCTATTATATATTGATTGTCAGTCAAATGTTTATTTTCAGGAATTTGTGATGATGAAATGGTCCATATTTTATAGGAATTCAACAATTTCCAAGTCCATTGTTGCCTAATATTATACTCGCGGGAAAAATGTAAACAAACCTTAAAATCACTGATAGTTTTCAAATTTGCTTAATTTTTATCTAAAACGGTTATAATTAAATGAATGAAACCGTAATTTTTTTTTGCTAGTCTTTTTTCGCACGAAATACAAACGTGTTCTGTGTTTTGTATAGTTCTGTGAATATAATATCGTTTGTGCTTAATATCTAAACAAAAATATACGAGGGTTGATCCAAAATTAATGTTAAATATGCGATAAAATCATGAAAAATCCGTTATCTACCTAATTCAATTCAGTTCAAAAAATTTTAATGCATTGTGATTTAAGAAATGAAGATTATAATGTTTCTATTGATTGACGTATCAAAGAAAAAATTGACCGGAAAACTTTTTCATCAATGCGCTACTTTTCCGGTCAATTTTTTCTTTGATACGTCGATCAATAGAAACATTATAATCAAATAAAAACGTGAAGTGTCATCGATCAAAAATGTAAATAATGTAAATGAAGCGGCGCGTATGAATACAAAACAACAACAGCAACAATAGTCAAAATGGATGCGCCTTCAGCTGATGCAGAGCTATTGAGCTTTAATGGATTAAACACAAATAGTGAGTTAAAATCTGAACCGCCTGAATTTAAAACGAAAGGAAAATACATGCGATAGCTTGTAATATTATTCACTGTGCAGAAAAACTCGTAATAAAACTAGTTTAATGTGAGATCGCTGGAATATGCAACTGGACATAACCATCCAAGGAAAGGCGATCGTGGATGAAAATAGCTGTCGACAAAGAATAGTATGTATAAGCGACTTTTGTAAACATTGGTAACTAGATAGCCAGTGAAGTACTTAAATGGTATATCTGCCGCTTGGAATCCGCCAAAGGAGTTGATGCATTACATATAGCTTTTCTTTGCGATGCTTATTCTGGTGACCGATCATGTACATGTGTAAATTTAAAAATTATCGCTAACAAATTTGAACAGCAGTGTTTCCGTGAAAGTTTATAGGCCTATTTGTTCGTTATAATATTCCTGGAAAAGGAACAGCCAGCCTCGCTGTAAATATTGATTGATCTCAAGCAGACGAAATCGTGAGAAGACGCTTAATTTTCTATTTCGTGAATCAAATAATGTGTTTTGTTTATTTTTGAAGGTTAAACTTTCAAGTTTTTATATTCACAAGGCTGCATTTTGTTTGCTGACAATAAAACAGACACAACTTTACATTTTGTTGACAGTGTTTATCTTGGAAATTCCCGTTCTATAAATAGTGTTAGATCAGAACAGTTGAGAAAAGTAGATCTGGCAAAAATTGTATTGATGCAGGTATCAACGTAATTTTTCGACCAATCAGAAGCGACGATATCTCATCAAACGAATAAATATTAAATGATAAATATTTCTGAAGAAAAATGTTTTGTAGCAAAGATAGTCGCCGCACGCTGGCAACGTCATTTCTAGATCTTTAGGCGTTCTGGTAGAATTTCGTAATTTAGTACTCTGTAAAAATTGGCCATGATGCTCTATGTTACAATTTTTTTTTCATTTTTAGCTCACCAGAGCTGAAAGCTCAAGTGAGCTTTTCTGATCACAGTTTATCCGTCGTCCGTCTGTCTGTCTGTCTGTCTGTCCGTATGTAAACTTACCACATTTAAACTTCTTCTCTAAAATCACTTGTCCAATTTCAACCAGATTTGGCTCAACGCATCCCTATGGAAAGGTGAAAGTAAATTGCAGAAATGAAATTCCAGTTCATTTTCTAGTTATCTCTACATGTAGATGTATCCACAGGGGCATCGTATCTGCTCTTCACTCTATGACATATATATAAATAATACACATGTATTATTTATATATATGTCATAGAGTGTAGAGCGGATATGATGCCCCTGTGATGTATCAATCGAAGCAAAAAATGCCCCCTATCACCATTCGCATGCCCAGTCTTTTAAATTCTTGATCTAGAGACAAAAGGCATTGTGTATATATCCAAAATTGACTGTAACGTTCCCTATTTCTTTTAAACAGTTTTTTAAAAAAGTCAATGACATATCTGTTTCAAAATATTCTATTGTTTGGGTCTTTTTCAAATTTTGAAGCATACAATTTATACATAAATACAAACCTAAATAAAGACGTAAATTAATGACGCGGTGATGTCACGTATTTATCTTGCTATAAACATCAATATTTTGTTAAGTGTTCAACGAAATTTAATAACTTTTACTTCAAATCAGAATTTTGAGAAGGAGAGTTTTGAAGCATCATTGTTATACAATACAGCGCCAGTGTGAAACGTGGTGTATAGCGTGACATTATTTTTGAATCAACCCTTGTATATAGGCGTTTCCGAAAAAATAAAATGTAATGCTAGATCGAAATTTGACTAAAAATATACTATATTGCTTATTATCAAAAAATAACCCCCGCTCGGAAATTAATGAATAAATTAAATGGGTTAGTAGTTAGAAGTTCGGCGGGAGGGTTTGCTCCATGTATATACTAGGCATATTAATTTGTGCAAGAGCAGAAATAAACTACATGTATATTTTCTAATGTCGCAATCGTCTGAAGAACTCATTTTATTCACCAATTAAAAATGAAAATAAAGATAAAGTTTAAAATCAATAAACGTGTAGATTTTGTATTTGACAACAAGTACCCAGATTTTAGGAAATAGAATATAAACACGAGGCACGATTTTTACCGTGAAACTGAAACGGTCAAATAAACCACGTGGTCTTAATTTGAATGACAATTATTACTTTCGCAAGGCCGAAGGAGAAGGCAATGAAAACCCCTGCACTTATACGCACTTGGACTTATACATTTGTACTGCTTGTAGTCAAAATGTAGTTCTCATTTGCAGTATCTTTCATAGGCAGGAATAAAAAGGGAATATTTGGCAATAGTTCTGGAGTCAGAAGCAGCATCTATTTACTGCCAGTATTTAAAGTTTGCCGAAAAAGACACATCATCTCCAGTGCTGGGTGTGGTAAAGCCCGGCACAAAATACATGCTGGTACATCTTGAAAGTAAGTATTGTACATGAAATGGTTTGACGTTTTCATAAGTTCACCTGCAATGTCCATCCGTCTGTCTTTTTCTCTATTTGTAAACTTTTTTTTATTCTTATTAGAACTACTGGGCCAATTTTTACCAAGAATCCACATCAAATTATTATTTATTTATTTACTTTTATTTATTTTTTTTTTGGGGGGGGGGGGGGCTCATTTAGGTTTTTTTAAACGATCATGATTTTGAAAATATCCCTGTTATTTTTCTGACATTAGTAAACTATCATAATAAGATTGAAAATTTGATGAAAACCAAGTGCATGGTTCGTAAAGCTGTCAACTTGTTAAAATCATTGACCCTTGGTAAGTTAAAATCCTTGGGGATCCATACAGTATGCTATTAAATATTGTACTACAATAAACATTTCATTTCGTCGATCAAATCCTTGGGAATTGGTATTCATCGTATATGAATGAAACCTCATTATTTACTAAACGATATAAATAAATAATAATTTACTAAAAATATCAATATGTACACCATTATCTGTACCATGCTGATCTGTAAACCTGCAAAACTGAGAGTACGCGTCTAAATATATTTATTATCTTAAAGGGGCATGGTCACGATTTTGGTCAAATTCTATTTTTTCTTTTTTTAATATTTACATTGCTTTAGGAATGCATTTCTAATGATCAAATGAAATTTGAGAGTCATAAGTAGAGATATAAGCAAGATACAGGGCTCACAATTCTCTGTCATTGTATACAAGGCTCGTGCCCTGTTTTTGTTTACATAAGTTCAATATACCAGCATAATATCTTTTTTCATCCTGATTTGTCTATCTTCGTATTTCTTTTATGCATTAATAGTAGTTCCCAACGTTTAACACATTCACTTTAGGTCTAAAACAGGAATTTTCACTTCAACATTCAAAATGTAAACAAATGCTTTGTTTACATTGCAAAGAATTTTAAGCTCTGTAACTCGCATATAACTTAACGAATGACACTCAAATTGTGTTTGCCTATTAAAAATGCCTTACTGAAACATTATAAACACTAAAATCAAAAAAATAATTTTTGCCCAAAACTGGGACCATGCCCCTTTAACTTAGGTTCCAGAGCAAACATAACAGTACATCAAAAATGTGAAGATAACACTTTAGACGAAGTTCTTCCTACCAGGGTAGGTCCATGGTCAGCAAAATCTGTCGATGACCAGTTTATAAAGTTTTTATCAGAATTGGTGAAAGAAAAGATATTGGAGGAATTCAAAACAGAATATATGAAAGATTATCTAGAAATCGCAAAAACCTTAGAAACAAGGAAACGAATAATCAAACCAGACAAGAGTGGAAGCACTCGAATGCCAATATCACAAGCACTTGTGAAATTATGCACCAAGTCTCACGGCGTCAAGAGTTTCAACGAAGTCATTGAGAAAAATGATGCACATAAAAATAATGTGTCTTTTATGTCTGGGAAACTTGTGTGGAACAATGACTTCTTCAGGGGTTTCTTTAAAAAAAACTATCGATGGAATAGTAGGTCATTCATCTTGAAAAGTGATTATATTGTCAAGGCCATTACATTAGATTGCTTTATCAAACAGCTTTTACAATTATACCACATATATCAAAATAATATAAAACATAGCTACCAGGTAAATTCTTCCAAAAAATGGTACCTTGGTCTAACTGGTTTTTCAATGTCAAACATATTAACCATTGCCCTGGCCATAACATGCTATTCTTTAATCAAACATACTTTAAACTTGTATCATAGATAGATGATATAGAACCTAGCTAATACCTACCAACATTTTTACCTTGACCTAACATACTGATTCTAAAATAAAATAAGAAAAAAATCTCAGTCATTTCTTGATTATACATGTATTTTGACAGAAGGAGTTTGAACTTGAAACAAAGAAAAACGTTGTTTTAAGTCTCTCAGTCAAAAAAATTCTTAATTTAAACTGTGTGTAAGGAATGGGTTAAGGTAAAAATAAAACATGTTTTTTTCCCTTGAACAATTTTTTATATCACGTTCAAATTAAGAAATTCCCAAATTTTGTCCAGAAGATAACTTTAAAACCCTTTGACTGAGAGACTTAAAACTGATATGAATAGAGTGAAATCTAAGAATCAGCAAATATTTTGCCTTGACTTATTTTGAATCTCAAGGTAATTTATCATTTAAAAAATATTTTTCAAGACATAATAAATGTGTAAGACTCCTTTAATATACTAATTTCATCCATATATAGATGTAGAAAACATAGCTGCATGACCCCTTTCAAAAATATCAAAACAATTATGACCCTGACCTATTTCTCGAATTTTCAAGGTCAAATTTATCAATATGCCCCATATTTCAAACCTTGGGGAAAAAGAAAACTTGATGATTGTTTCTAATTGTTGTTTTAAAAAACTGTCAAGTTTTATGCAGTATCTATAAGAGATTTGAACATTGATTTTGAATTTGTTAACAAGCACCTAGTGGGCAAAAGATGTTATTATAATCAGTAAGGACTTATGCCTCTTCTTAATTTAAAATCATGGTGGCCTACGTTATTATTGATCATGTAGTGAAAACGCATTAATTCTTATCTCCTTTTCTTTCTCTAATGCCTGCTGTATTTAAACTTCCAATCAGTGGTATATTTATATTACTGAACTGACTTCTGAACTGTAACCATCTTTGATGATGATACCATTGTACTTAGTACCAATGAACATACCTTGTTTTTCATGTATCTGGTAGCTGTTACAGAATTCCCTAAATGTCAATAATGCAAGGATATGTTTTTATCTTCTCTTAGGTGGCACAGCAGATATAACAGTGCATCAGAAATGTGAGGATAACACTTTGGAGGAAGTTCTTCCAGCAAGTGGAGGGCCATGGGGAGGAAAAGCTGTAGATGACCAATTTATCAAGTTTTTATCAGAATTAGTGGAGGAGAAGGTATGGGAGAACTTTAAAAGTGAACACATGGAAGATTATCTGGATATCACATGGTGTTTTGAAACAAAGAAACGAACAATTAAACCAGACAAGAGTGGAAGCACTCGAATGCCAATACCACACGCACTTTTGAAATTATGCACCAAGTCTCACAGCGTCGAGAGTTTCAACGAAGTCATTGAGAAAAATGATGCACATAAAAATAATGTGTCTTTTATGTCTGGGAAACTTGTGTGGAAAAATGACTTCTTCAGGGGTTTCTTTAAAAAAACTATCGATGCAATAGTAAAACATATGGATGACATTTTCCAGGAATCTGAGGCAAGAGATGTCAAAATTATTGTTATGGTTGGCTGTTTTTCTGGATGTCCACTGGTTCAAGATGCAGTCAGGAAAAATTTTTGTAACTATTCTATCATTGTACCTGAAGTGGGCGATTTGGCTGTTTTGAAAGGTGCTGTTTATTCTGGCCATATCCCTGATGCTGTCTCGCTTAGGTCAGCAAGATATACATATGGGTTTCAGACGTGGCCCGAATTCAACGAAGATATTCATCCAGAAGAGAAAAGGGTCCAATGTGGAAAGTTATCAAGATGTCGAGATGTCTTTTCAAAGATCGTTACCAAGGGCGATAAAATCATGGCGGGGTTTACAAAATCCCAATTTTTTCGAGTTTGTTGTAACAGAGATAATATTGTTTTAGAGTGTGGGTTGTTTATATCAGAAAAAAAGAACCCTATGTTTGTGGATGACCCAGACTGTAAATCGCTTGGCACATTACAGGTCCCATTTTCACCAAACAAACAAAACATTGAAACGTTGGTCGAAGAGAAATTGTTTTTTGGCATGACCGAATTAAAATTCACTGCAGAAGATATTTTTTCTGGTTTAAAATTCGAGATAAGTTTTGATCTACCAAAAGAATAATTTTAATGATATAACATATAAATAAACGTAATATATTGTCTCATTATATTATATCAGATTTTGAAGTGAATCATTTTGTTACAACTCCCAGTCAGGCATTTTTTAACAAATGTCAAAGAAAATAAGAAATTAGTTTTGATAGGAACAATTCTTAAACTTTCAGATTTTTCTCTATTCTTGGGGTGAATAAGTGATCAGACACGTACGTATCATCGTTTTTAAAGAGTCGGTGGGGTATGGAAAGAGTAAGACAGAAAGAGAGAGACTCATCCAACATATGGCTAAAACAGAAAAAATACTCGACCAAACATGATTGTGGGGGGGGGGGGGGGGTGAGGTAGTGCCTCGTATCTTATTGATTAATCTCCATATCATGTTTCCATGAAAAAGACAATTACAAACTGTCAACCAATGATTTTTTACACTTTCCGAAAAATAGTGGTTATACCAGAACTTAGAAAACTAACTTATACATGTAATTTGTGAAAGTAAGAATAAAGACCGGTTGACAGAAAAGTGGGTGGGATTCTCATACGTAACTACCCTACACACCTGAACAGTATATTAAAGTCAGCATAGCTCTTTTCTACAAGTGGCTGCTTGAACATCTAATTCATCGAAATCTTGAATATAATGCATGAGTTCATCTTTAACCAATGAAAATAATTCAAGATAGGAGAGGATCGATATCGAAAATATTAGCCGTGGTTTGCGTCGGTGAATTATTATATTTTGTTTATCACACTTTATCAATAAGTAAAATTTAAAACCAGAATTAAGACATAAATGCATTTTTAAGAACACCTTGGCCAGATATGGGAGATGGTCCATTTTTATATAAAATAAGACAAATACTTTTCCAATACAATATGCAAGGCAAAAGAGGAAAGACAAAAGCCCCCAAAAATGAGCTTTTCACAACGATTAAAATTTATTGGTGCGCTTATTTGGTCATTACCTGATCAAATAGTTTATAAAAGAAATCAATTGTCTTTAAAAATTGTTAACTTTCCCCTGTTTACAGAAATCCCAAAAAAAAGTCAATGAAAGAAAAAAGTATTGTTGGGTTTCACAAAAACTATAAACATAAGTGACAAGCATGTGTAAACATAACGTAAAGTTAGGTTTTGTTTTTCCATTAGATTGTAAGGTTGATTTACAACGAATTTTATGAGTCGTAACAAGGCATTTGATATAGATGTTATACATGTACATATGTATATTGTCATATAATAATTAAAACGTTATATTTTTTCACATAAGGTAGATAAATTTTGTATGCAGCCTTATTTACTTAAACCTATACCTCAGAAATTTAGAAGATGCACGACAAAATGGAGACTAAAATCCCAGTATATATAAAACCATTGCGAAAAGTTAAAGATGGTGTTCTTTTTTAAAATCATTATGGCATTGAATATGCTTTTCGCTTTATGTTAAAATGTCCTGTTTACAATTCATATAGATTGAGATAGTATATCAACAAACTCAAAAAAAAAACTATCAGTGTTAAGACTTGCCGTTATTAAGTTCAATTAATACCAAATACGTGTGTAACCTGAGTATTACATGTATATATGTTAAATTCCTATAACATATTTTCATGTACTTATAAACATATTTGAGAATTTCATATGATTGAAATATGATAATTTTTAAATGTAAGAGTTGTATTTTGTTCTCCGTGCACGCTCTGCAGAGACTCACTGAAGTCCACTGACTTCGAATTTTACGTGCCTCATAATGTGTATGCGCATTTGATATTGATAAGCCTAATGGCTCAAATGTTAAAATGAATAATTAACTTAATATCTGTTTACGCGAAATCTTTATATATTTCAGTCTTTCTATTCAAGAATAGTCAGGATATATATAGATACAATGTACGTAAATTTTATGGCATCTATCACGCTATCTCTGTACAATGTAGAAAGGAAATAGAGGTGAACAGAAACGGTAACAATGAAAAGTGGGGGGGGGGGGGTTGTTAACAAAAAGATTTAACTTTATATATAAATAACTTTCTCTAATTATCTTTAAAATAAAGTAAGGGTATACATTTCTAATTGGTTTATCAATTTTATTTGAAAATGTCTTTTGTCGTTTTATAAGTTACTACCTCAATATGTTTCCCAATTTTTTTTATGTTTCAAATAAGGACATCACCAATTCAGGGATATATACATGAGGCAAAATCTGCATGGGCAAGTTTAATTAAATGTGTTTCTGTAGCTAAGGAAAACGGTTGTGTATGTAATTATACTTATTAAACATTGCATTTATCGCATGTATACAACGTTTCAGACATTTTCAAAATGGAACTTTTAAATGGTGTTACTGTTATTTTTTAAAATTGTTTTTGCAAAGTTTGTGTGGATTGAATATTCAGTGTGTTTTTTATATTAAAAATTATTAAAATGTTTTTATTAGTTAAATATTGTTTGATTTCAATGAAGTATAAACTAGTTTTAAGCTAGAGTCAAAATTGAAAGACAGTCGTAGAATTATAACCTAGATACAGGGCTCTCAATTCTTATTATTAATTTTTAAAGCATACATAAGCATTTTCGAACGTTTAACACATTCATTTTAGGTATAAAACTTCAATTTTTACTTCAATATTCAAAATCTGAACAGAATCTTTGTTTACATACCAAAGAATTGTAAGCTCTATAACTTGTTTATAATTCAAAAAATGACACTAAAATGTTGGTTGCCTAATAAAACTGCCTTACTGAAACATTGTAAGCATTAAAGTCGGAAAAATAATGTTTGCCCAAAATTGTAACAATGCCCCTTTAAATCTTTAAAGAATGCTGAAACATTTACTAGACAGGAGTGCATTTTTTAAAATTTATTTTGCTTTTATTTGGCCAATTCTGGAATGTGGTAGTATTGTATAGGAT